>NC_057732.1:54053926-54055675 GCF_004010195.1 Chiloscyllium plagiosum
GTTCAAGGTGTTTCTGTGAGTGAGCCACACAGTGTGTAACAGTTGAAGGTGTTTCTGTGTGTGAGCCACACAGTGTGTAACAGTTCAAGCTTTTTCTGTGTGTGTCACACAGTCTGCAACAGTTCAAGATGTTTCTGTGTGTTCCCCACAGTGTGTAACAGTTCAAGGCGTTCCTGTGTATGACACACAATTTGTAACAGTTCAAGGTGTTTCTGTGTGTGCCAAACAGTCTGTAAAAGTTCAAAGTGGTTCTGAGTGTGCCACACAGTCTGCAGCAGTTCAAGGTGTTTCTTTGTGTGTCACACAGTCTGTAACAGTTCAAGATGTTTCTGTGTGTGACACACAGTCTGCAACAGTTCAACGTATTTATGTGTGTGCCACTCAGTGTGTAACAGTCTAAGGTCTTTCTGTGTTTGCCACACAGTGTGTATCAGTTCAAAGTATTTCTGTGTGTGTGTCACACAATCTGTAACAGATCAAGGTGTTTCTGTGTGTGTCACACAATCTGTAACAGATCAAGGTGTTTCTTTGTGTGAGCCACACAGTGTGTAACAGTTCAAGGTGTTTCTGTGTGTGTCACACAGTCTGTAATAGATCAAGGTGTTTTTATTTGTGCCACACAGTGTATAACGGTTGAAGGGGTTTGTGTGTGTGTCACACAGTCCGAAACAGTTCAAGGTATTTATATGTGTGTCACACAGTTTGTAACTGTTCAAGGTGTTTCTGTGGGGGTCACACAGTGTGTAACAGTTCAAGGTTTTTCTGTGTGTGTCACACCGTCTGCAACAGTTCAAGGTGTTTCTGTGGGGGTCACACAGTGTGTAACAGTTCAAGGTGTTTCTGTGTGTGCCACACTGTCTGTAACATTTCAAGGTGTTTCTGTGTGTGACACACAGTCTGTAACAGTTCAAGATGTTCAAGGTGTTTCTGTGTGTGCCACACCATCTGCAGCTTCACAGGGTGTTTCTGTATGTGCCACACATTCTGTAACATTTCAAGGTGTTTCTGTGTGTGACACACAGTTTGTAACAGTTCAAGGTGTTCAAGGTGTTTCTGTGTGTGTCACACAGTCTGCATCATTTCAAGATGTTTCTGTGCGTACCACACAGTCTGCAACATTTCAAGGTGTTTCTGTGTGTGTCACACAGTCCGAAACAGATCAAGGTGTTTTTATGTGTGCCACAGAGTGTGTAACAGTTGAAGCTGTTTCTGTGTGTGTCACACAGTCTCTAAGAATTCAAGGTGTTTTTGTGTGTGTCACACAGTCTCTAACAGTTCAAGGTGTTTTTGTGTGTGCCACACAATGTGTAACATTTCAAGGTGTTTCTGTGTGTGACACACAGTCTGTAACATTTCAAGGTGTTTCTGTGTGTGAGACACAGTCTGTAACAGTTTAAGGTGTTTCTGTGTGTGCCACACTGTCTGCAGCATTTCAAGGTGTTTCTGTGTGTGCCACACAGTCTGAAACAGGTCAAGTTGTTTCTGTGTGTGCCACACTGTCTGTAACATTTTAAGGTGTTTCTGTGTGTGCCACACAGTGTGTAGCAGGTCAAGTTGTTTCTGTGTGTGCCACACCATGTGGAACAGTTCAAGGTGTTTCTGTGTGTGCCACACTGTCTGCAGCTGGTCAAGGTGTTTGTGTATGTGCCACAGAGTCTGTAACATTTCAAGGTGTTTCTGTGTGTGACACACCGTCTGTAACAGTTCAAGGTGTTCAAGGTATTTCTGTGTGTGCCACACTGTCTGTAA
>NC_057732.1:54056455-54058397 GCF_004010195.1 Chiloscyllium plagiosum
CACAGTGTGTAACAGTTCAAGGTGTTTCTGTGTGAGCCACACAGTCTGCAGCGGTTCAAGGTGTTTAGATTAGATTAGATTAGATTAGATTACTTACAGTGTGGAAACAGGCCCTTCGGCCCAACAAGTCCACACCGCCCCGCCGAATCGCAACCCACCCATACCCCTACATTTACCCCTTACCTAACACTACGGGCAATTTAGCATGGTCAATTCACCGGACCTGCACATTTTTGGACTGTGGGAGGACACTGGAGCACCCGGAGGAAACCCATGCAGACACGGGGAGAATGTGCAAACTCCACACAGTCAGTCGCCTGAGGCGGGAATTGAACCCGGGTCTCTGGCGCTGTGAGGCAGCAGTGCTAACCACTGTGCCACCGTGCCACCGTGTTTATATGTGTGCCACACAGTCTGCAACAGCTCAAGGTGTTTCTGTGTGTGTCACACAGTCTCTAACAGCTTAAGGCGTTTCTGTGTGTGCCACACAGTCTGAAACAGGTCAAGTTGTTTCTGTGTGTGCCACACAGTGTGTAGCAGGTCAAGGTGTTTCTGTGTGTGCCACACAGTCTGAAACAGGTCAAGTTGTTTCTGTGTGTGCCATGCAGTCTCCAACAGTTCAAGGTGTTTCTGTGTGTGCCACACAGTGTGTAGCAGGTCAAGGTTTTTCTGTGTGTGCCACACTGTCTGTAACATTTCAAGGTGTTTCTGTTTGTGACACACAGTCTGTAACAGTTCAAGGTGTTCAAGGTGTTCCTGTGTGTGCCACGCTGTCTGTAACATTTCAAGGTGTTTCTGTGTGTGACACACTGTCTGTAACAGTTCAAGGTGTTCAAGGCGTATCTGTGTGCGCCACATAGTCCGAAACAGATCAAGGTGTTTTTAGTGAGGCACACAGTGTGTAACAGTTGAAGGTGTTTCTGTGTGTGTCACACAGTCTGCAACATTTCAAGGTGTTTCTGTGTATGTCACACAGTCTTTAACAGTTCACGGTGTTTCTGTCTGTGTGTCACACAGTCTGTAACAGTTCAAGGTGTTTCTGTCTTTGAGCCACACAGTGTTTAACAGTTCAAGGTGTTTCTGTGTGTGCCACACAGTTTTTAACAGTTCAATGTGTTTCTGTGTGTGCCACACAGTGTGTAACAGTTCAAGGTGTTTCTGTGTGTGTCACACAGTCTGCAACAGTTCAAGGTGTTTCTATTTGTTCCCCACAGAGTGTATCAGTTCAAGGCGTTTCTGTGTGCGCCACACCATCTGCAGCGGGTCAAGGTGTTTCTGAGTGTACCACACAATCTGCAACATTTCAGTGTGTTTCTGTGTGTCTCACACAGTCCGAAACAGTTCAAGGTGTTTTTATGTGTGCCACACAGTGTGTAACAGTTGAAGGGGTTTGTGTGTGTGTGGCACACAGTCTGCAACAATTCAAGGTGTTTATATGTGTGTCACACAGTTTGTAACAGTTCAAGGTGTTTCTGTGTGTGCCACACAGTGTGTAACAGTTCAAGGTGTTTCTGTGTGTGTCACACAGTGTGTAACAGTTCAAAGTGTTTCTGTGTGTGCCACATAGTCTGTAACAGGTCAAGGTGTTTCTGCGTGTGCCACACACTCTGCAGCGGTTCAAGGTGTTTAGATTAGATTAGATTAGATTACTTACAGTGTGGAAACAGGCCCTTCGGCCCAACAAGTCCACATCACCCCGCCGAATCGCAACCCACCCATACCCCTACATTTACCCCTTACCTAACACTACGGGCAATTTAGCATGGCCAATTCACCGGACCTGCACATTTTTGGACTGTGGGAAGACACCGGAGCACCCGGAGGAAACCCACGCAGACACGGGGAGAACGTGCAAACTCCACACAGTCAGTCGCCTGAGGCGGGAATTGAACCCGGGTCTCTGGCGCTGTGAGGCAGCAGTGCTAACCACTGTGCCACCGTG
>NC_057732.1:54058937-54060765 GCF_004010195.1 Chiloscyllium plagiosum
AACAGTTCAAGGTGTTTCTGTGTGTGCCACACTGTCTGTACCATTTCAAGATGTTTCTGTGTGTGACACACCGTCTGTAACAGTTCAAGGTGTTCAAGGTATTTCTGTGTGTGCCACACTGTCTGTAACATTTCAAGGCGTTTCTGTGTGTGACACACAGTCTGTAACAGTTCAATGTGTTCAAGGTGTTTCTGTGTGTGCCACACCATCTGCAGCTGGTCAAGGTGTTTGTGTATGTGCCACAGAGTCTGTAACATTTCAAGGTGTTTCTGTGTGTGACACACAGTCTGTGACAGTTGAAGGTGTTTCTATGTGTTCCCCACAGTGTGTATCAGTTCAAGGCATTTCTGTGTGCGCCACACCATCTGCAGCGGGTCAAGATGTTTCTGTGTGTGCCACACTTTGCAACATTTCAAGGTGTTTCTGTGTGTGTCACACAGTCTGAAACAGATCAAGGTGTTTTTATGTGGGCCACACAGTGTGTAACATTTGAAGGTGTTTCTGTGTGTGTCACACAGTCTTCAACAGTTCAAGGTTTTTCTGTGTGTGTCACACAGTCTGCAACAGTTCAATGTGTTTCTGTGTGTGTCACACAGTCTGCAGTAGGTCAAGGTGTTTCTGTATGTGTGTCATACAGTGTGTAACAGTTCAAGGTGTTTCTGTGTGTGTCACACAGTGTGTAACAGTTCAAGGTGTTTCTGTGTCCGCCACACCATCTGCAGCGGGTCACGGTGTTTCTGAGTGTGCCACACAATCTGCAACATTTCAACGTGTTTCTGTGTGTGTCACACAGTCCGAAACAGTTCAAGATGTTTCTGTGTGTGCCACACTGTCACACAGTGTGTAACAATTCAAGGTGTTTCTGTGTGTGTCACACAGTGTGTAACAGTTCAAGGTGTTTCTGTGTGTGTCACACAGTGTGTAACAGCTCAAGGTGTTTCTCTGTGTGTCACACAGTGTGTAACAGTTCAAGGTGTTTCTGTGTGAGCCCCATAGTCTGTAGCAGTTCAAGGTGTTTCTGCGTGTGCCACACACTCTGCAGCGGTTCAAGTTGTTTAGATTAGATTAGATTAGATTACTTACAGTGTGGAAACAGGCCCTTCGGCCCAACAAGTGTGTTTCTGTGTGTGTCACACAGTGTTTAACAGTTCAAGGTGTTTCTGTGTGTGCCACACAGTGTGTAACAGTTCAAGGTGTTTCTGTGTGTACCACACTGTCTGCAACAGTTCAAGGTGTTTCTGTGTGTGTGATACAGTCCGTAACAGATCAAGGTGTTTTTATGTGTGCCACACAATGTCTAATAATTCAAGGTGTTTCTGTGTCTGCCACAGTTTGTAACAGTTCAAGGTGTTTCTGTGTGTGTCACACAATCTGAAGCGGTTCAAGATGTTTCTGTGTGAGCCATACAGCCTGTAACCATTCAAGGTGTTTCTGTGTGTGCCACACATTCTGTAACAGTTCAAGGTGTTTCTGTGTGTGACACACAGTGTGTAACAGTTCAAGGTGTTGCTGTATGTGCCACACAGTCTCTAACAGTTCAAGGTGTTTCTGCGTGTGCCACACAGTCTGCAGCGGCTCAAGGTGTTTAGATTAGATTAGATTAGATTACTTACAGTTTGGAAACAGGCCCTTCGGCCCAACAAGTCCACACCGCCCCGCCGAATCGCAACCCACCCATACCCCTACATTTACCCCTTACCTAACACTACGGGCAATTTAGCATGGCCAATTCACCGGACCTGCACATTTTTGGACTGTGGGAGGAAACCGGAGCACCCGGAGGAAACCCACGCAGACACGGGGAGAATGTGCAAACTCCACACAGTCA
>NC_057732.1:54060895-54063618 GCF_004010195.1 Chiloscyllium plagiosum
AGTCAGCCGCCTGAGGCGGGAATTGAACCCGGGTCTCTGGCGCTGTGAGGCAGCAGTGCTAACCACTGTGCCACCGTGCCACCGTGTTTATATGTGTGCCACACAGTCTGCAACAGCTCAAGGTGTTTCTGTGTGTGTCGCACAGTGTGTAACAGTTCAAGGTGTTTCTGTGTGTGCCACACTGTCTGTAACAGTTCAAGGTGTTTCTGTGTGTGCCACACAGTCTGTAACATCTCAAGGTGTTTCTGTGAGTGAGCCACACTTTCTGCAGCATTTCAAGGTGTTTCTGTGTGTGCCACAGACTGCAACAGTTCAAAGTGTTTCTGTTTGCGCCACACTGTCTGTAACAGTTCAAGGTGTTTCTGTATGTGACACACATTCTGTAACAGTTGAAGTTGTTTCTGTGTGTGACACACAGTCTGTAACAGTTGAAGGTGTTTCTGTGTGTTCCCCACAGTGTGTATCAGTTCAAGGCGTTTCTGTGTGCGCCACACCATCTGCAGCGGGTCAAGGTGTTTCTGGGTGTGCCACACAATCTGCCACATTTCAACGTGTTTCTGTGTGTGTCACACAGTCCGAAACAGTTCAAGGTGTTTTTATGTGTGCCACACAGTTTGTAACAGTTGAAGGGGTTTGTGTGTGTGGCACACAGTCTGCAACAATTCAAGGTGTTTCTGTGTGTGTCACACAGTGTGTAACAGCTCAAGGTGTTTCTGTGTGTGCCACACTGTCTGTAACAGTTCAAGGTGTTTCTGTGTGTGTCACACAGTCCGAAACAGTTCAAGGTGTTTATATGTGTGTCACACAGTTTGTAACAGTTCTAGGTGTTTCTGTGTGTGTCACACAGTGTGTAACAGTTCAAGGTGTTTCTGTGTGTGTCACACTGTCTGTAACAGTTCAAGTGTTTCTGTGTGTGTCACACTGTGTGTAACAGTTCAAGGTGTTTCTGTGTGTGTCACACAGTCCGAAACAGTTCAAGGTGTTTTTATGTGTGCCACAGAGTGTGTAACAGTTGAAGGGGTTTGTGTGTGTGTCACACAGTCTGCAACATTTCACAGTGTTTCTGTGTGTGTCATACAGTGTGTAACAGTTCAAGGTGTTTCTGTGTGTGTCACACAGTTTGTAACAGTTCAAGGTGTTTCTGTGTGTGTCACACAGTCTGCAACATTTCAAGGTGTTTCTGTGTGTGTCACACAGTGTGTAACAGTTCAAGGTGTTTCTGTGTGTGCCACACAGTGTGGAACAGTACAAGGTGTTTCTGTGTGTGCCACACAGTGTGTAACAGTTCAAGTGTTTCTGTGTGTGTCACACTGTCTGCAACAGTTCAAGGTGTTTCTGTGTGTGTCTCACAGTCTGCAACAGTACAAGGTGTTTCTGTGTGTGTCACACAGTGTGTAACAGTTCAAGTGTTTCTGTGTGTGTCACACAGTCTGCAACAGTTCAAGCTGTTTCTGTGTGTGTCACACAGTGTGTAACAGTTCAAGGTGTTTCTGTGTGTGTCACACAGTGTGTAACAGTTGAAGATGTTTCTGTGTGTGTCTCACAGTCTGCAACAGTTCAAGGTGTTTCTGTGAGTGAGCCACACAGTGTGTAACAGTTCAAGGTGTTTATATGTGTGTCACACAGTTTGTAACAGTTCAAGGTGTTTCTGTGAGTGAGCCACACAGTGTGTAACAGTTCAAGTTGTTTATATGTGTGTCACTCAGTTTGTAACAGTTCAACGGTGTTTCTGTCTGTGAGCCACGCAGTGTGTAACAGTTCAAGGTGTTTCTGTGTGTGACACACAGTCTGTAACAGTTCAGGGTGTTTCTGTGAGTGAGCCACACTTTCTGCAGCATTTCAAGGTGTTTCTGTGTGTGCCACACAGTCTGTAACATTTCAAGGTGTTTCTTTGAGTGAGCCACACTTTCTGCAGCATTTCAAGGTGTTTCTGTGTGTGCCACAGTCTGCAACAGTTCAAAGTGTTTCTGTGTGTGTCACACTGTGTGTAACAATTCAAGGTGTTTATATGTGTGTCACACAGTCTCTAACAGTTCATGGTGTTTCAGTGTGTGACACACAGTCTGTAACAGTTCAATGTGTTTTTGTATGTGACACACAGTCTGTAACAGTTCAAGGTGTTTCTGTATGTGACACACAGTCTGTAACAGTTGAGGTTGTTTCTGTGTGTGCCACACATTCCCGAACAGTTCAAGGGGTTTCTGTGTGAGACACACAGTTTCAAGGTGTTTCTTTGTGTGCCACACAGTGTGTAACAGTTCAAGGTGTTTCTGTGTGTGCCACACAGTGTGTAACAGTTCAAGTTATTTTTGTGTGTGCCACACAGTCTGTAATATTTCAAGGTCTTTCTGTGTGTGACACACTGTCTGTAACAGTTCAAGGTGTTCAAGGTGTTTCTGTGTGTGACACACAGTCTGTAACAGTTCAATGTGTTTTTGTATGTGACACACAGTCTGTAACAGTTGAGGTTGTTTCTGTGTGTGCCACACATTCCCGAACAGTTCAAGGGGTTTCTGTGTGAGACACACAGTTTCAAGGTGTTTCTTTGTGTGCCACACAGTGTGTAACAGTTCAAGGTGTTTCTGTGTGTACCACACAGTGTGTAACAGTTCAAGTTATTTCTGTGTGTGCCACACAGTCTGTAATATTTCAAGGTGTTTCTGTGTGTGACACACTGTCTGTAACAGTTCAAGGTGTTCAAGGTGTTTCTGTGTGTGACACAC
>NC_057732.1:54064085-54067497 GCF_004010195.1 Chiloscyllium plagiosum
GTCTGTAACAGTTAAATGTGTTTCTGTGTGTGCCCTACAGTCTGCAGCAGTTCAAGGTGTCCCTGTGTGTGACACACAGCATGTAACAGTTCAAGGTGTTTCTGTGTGTGTGATACAGTCTGTAACAGATCAAGGTGTTTTTATGTGTGCCACACAGTGTCTAATAATTCAAGGTGTTTCTGTGTCTGCCACAGTTTGTAACATTTCAAGGCGTTTCTGTGTGTGTCACACAATCTGAAGTGGTTGAAGATGTTTCTGTGTGAGCCATACAGTGTGTAACAGTTCAAGGTGTTTATATGTGTGCCACACAGTCTGTAACTGTTCAAGGTGTTCTAGGTTTTTCTATGTGTGTCACAGTCTGCAGCGGGTCAAGGTGTTTATGTGCGTGCCATACAATGTGTAACATTTCAAGGTGTTTCTGTGTGTGCAACGCAGTATGTAACACATCAAGTTGTTTCTGTGTGTATGCCACACAGTTTCTAACAGTTCAAGGTGTTGAAGGTGTTTCTGTGTGTGCCACACAATGTGTAACATTTCAAGGTGTTTCTGTGTGTGTCGCACAGTCTGTAACAGATGAAGTTGTTTTTATGTGTGCCACACAGTGTGTAACAGTTCAAGGTGTTTCTGTGTGTGCCACACAGTGTGTAACAGTTCAAAGTGTTTCTGTGTGTGCCACCCAGTGTGTAACAGTTCAAGGTGTTTCTGTGTTGCCACACAGTGTGTAACAGTACAAGGTGTTTCTGTGTGTGCCACGCAGTCTGTAACAGTTCAAGTTGTTTCTGTGTGTGACACACAGTGTGTAACAGTACAAGGTGTTTCTGTGTGTGCCACGCAGTCTGTAACAGTTCAAGTTGTTTCTGTGTGTGACACACAGTGTGTAACAGTACAAGGTGTTTCTGTGTGTGCCACGCAGTCTGCAACAGTTCAAGGTGTTTCTGTGTGTGACACACTGTCTGTAACAGTTCAAGGTGTTCAAGGTGTTTCTGTGTGTGACACACAGTCTGCAACAGTTCAAGGTGTTTGTGTGTGTGTCACACAGTGTGTAACAGTTCAAGGTGTTTCTGTGTGTGACACACAGTGTGTAACAGTTGAAGGTGTTTCTGTGAGTGAGCCACACAGTGTGTAACAGTTCAAGGTGTTTCTGTGTGTGTCACACAGTGTGTAACAGTTCAAGCTGTTTCTGTGTGTGCCACACAGTGTGTAACAGTTCAAGCTGTTTCTGTGTGTGCCACACAGTCTGCAACAGTTCAAGGTGTTTCTGTGAGTGAGCCACACAGTGTGTAACAGTTCAAGGTGTTTATACGTGTGTCACACAGTTTGTAACAGTTCAACGGTGTTTCTGTCTGTGAGCCACACAGTGTATAACAGTTCAAGATGTTTCTGTGTGTGACACACAGTCTGTAACAGTTCAAGGTGTTTCTGTGTGTGCCACACAGTCTGTAACATTTCAAGGTGTTTCTGTGAGTGAGCCACACTTTCTGCAGCATTTCAAGGTGTTTCTGTGTGTGCCACAGTCTGCAACAGTTCAAAGTGTTTCTGTGTGTGTCACACAGTGTGTAACAATTCAAGGTGTTTATATGTGTGTCACACAGTCTGCAGCAGGTCAAGGTGTTTCTGTATGTGACACACAGTCTATAACAGTTCAATGTGTTTCTGTGTGTGCAATACAGTCTGTAACCATTCAAGGTGATTCTGTGTGAGCCACACAGTCTATAACAGTTCAATGTGTTTCTGTGTGTGCAATACAGTCTGTAATCTTTAAAGGTGTTCCTGTGTGTACCACACAGTCTCTAACTGTTCAAAGTGGTTCTGAGTTTGCCACACAGTCTGCAGCAGTTTATCGTGGTTTCTGTGTGTGCCACACAGTGTGTAACAGTTCAAGGTGTTTCTCTGTGTGCCACACAGTCTGCAACAGTTCAAGGTGTTTCTGTGTGTGCCACATTGTCTGCAACAGTTCAAGGTGTTTCTGTGTGTGTGATACAGTCTGTAACAGTTTAAGGTGTTTCTGTGTGAGCCACATAATGTGTAGCAGTTCAAGGTGTTTCTGCGTGTGCCACACACTCTGCAGCGGTTCAAGGTGTTTAGATTAGATTAGATTAGATTACTTACAGTGTGGAAACAGGCCCTTCGGCCCAACAGGTCCACACTGCCCCGCCGAATCGCAACCCACCCATACCCCTACATTTACCCCTTACCTAACACTACGGGCAATTTAGCATGGCCAATTCACTGGACCTGCACATTTTTGGACTGTGGGAGGACACCGGAGCACCCGGAGGAAACCCACGCAGACACGGGGAGAATGTGCAAACTCCACACAGTCAGTCGCCAGAGGTGGGAATTGAACCCGGGTCTCTGGCACTGTGAGGCAGCAGTGCTAACCACTGTGCCACCGTGTTTATGTGTGTGACACACAGTCTGCAACAGTTCAAGGAGTTTCTGTGTGTGTCACACAGTGTTTAACAGTTCAAGGTGTTTATATGTATGCCACACAGTCTGTAACAGTTCAAGGTGTTTATGTGTGTGACACACAGTCTGTAACAGTTAAATGTGTTTCTGTGTGTGCCACACCGTCTGTAACAGTTAAATGTGTTTCTGTGTGTGCCCTACAGTCTGCAGCAGTTCAAGGTGTCCCTGTGTGTGACACACAGCATGTAACAGTTCAAGGTGTTTCTGTGTGTGTGATACAGTCTGTAACAGATCAAGGTGTTTTTATGTGTGCCACACAGTGTCTAATAATTCAAGGTGTTTCTGTGTCTGCCACAGTTTGTAACAGTTCAAGGCGTTTCTGTGTGTGTCACACAATCTGAAGCGGTTCAAGATGTTTCTGTGTGAACCATACAGTGTGTAACAGTTCAGGGTGTTTATATGTGTGACACACAGCCTGTAACCATTCAAGGTGTTTCTGTGTGTGACACACAGTGTGAAACAGTTCAAGGTGTTGCTGTATGTGCCACACAGTATGTAACAGATCGTGTTGTTTCTGCGTGTGCCACACAGTCTATAACAGTTCAAGGTGGTTCTGTGTGTGACACATAGTCCGTAACAGGTAAAGTTGTTTCTGTGTGTGCCACACAGTGTTTAATAGTTCTCGGTATTTCTGTGTGAGCCACACAGTCTGTAGCAGTTCAAGGTGTTTCTGTGTGAGCCACACAGTCTGCAGCGGTTCAAGGTGTTTAGATTAGATTAGATTAGATTACTTACAGTTTGGAAACAGGCCCTTCGGACCAACAAGTCCACACCACCCCGCCGAATCGCAACCCACCCATACCCCTACATTTACCCCTTACCTAACACTATGGGCAATTTAGCATGGCCAATTCACCGGACCTGCACATTTTTGGACTGTGGGAGGAAACCGGAGCACCCGGAGGAAACCCACGCAGACACGGGGAGAACGTGCAAACTCCAC
>NC_057732.1:54068842-54073866 GCF_004010195.1 Chiloscyllium plagiosum
CACACAGTGTGTAACAGTTCAAGGTGTTTATGTGTGTGTCACACAGGCTGTAACAGATCAAGGTGTTTTTATGTGTGCCACACAATGTATAATGGTTGAAGGTGTTTCTGTCTGTGTCACACAGTCTGTAATAGTTCAAGGTGTTTCTGTGTGTGTCACACTGTCTGCAGCATTTCAAGGTGTTTCTGTGTGTGCCACACAGTCTGAAACAGGTCAAGTTGTTTCTGTGTGTGCCACACAGTCTGTAACAGATCAAGGTGTTTTTGTGTGTGCCACACTTTCTGCAGCATTTCAAGGTGTTTCTGTGTGTGCCACAGTCTGCAACAGTTCAAAGTGTTTCTGTGTGTGTCACACTGTGTGTAACAATTCAAGGTGTTTATATGTGTGTCACACAGTCTCTAACAGTTCATGGTGTTTCAGTGTGTGACACACAGTGTGTAACAGTTCAATGTGTTTCTGTATGTGACACACAGTCTGTAACATTTGAGGTTGTTTCTGTGTGTGCCACACAGTCCCTAACAGTTCAAGGGGTTTCTGTGTGAGACACACAGTTTCAAGGTGTTTCTTTGTGTGCCACACAGTGCGTAACAGTTCAAGGTGTTTCTGTGTGTACCACACAGTGTGTAACAGTTCAAGTTATTTCTGTGTGTGCCACACAGTCTGTAATATTTCAAGGTGTTTCTGTGTGTGACACACTGTCTGTAACAGTTCAAGGTGTTCAAGGTGTTTCTGTGTGTGCCACACAGTATTTAACAGTTCAAGGTATTTCTGTGAGTGCCAGACAGTGTGTAACAGGTCAAGGTGTTTCTGTGTGTGCCACACCATGTGGAACGTTTCAAGGTGTTTCTGTGCCACACAGTCTGTAACAGATCAAGGTGTTTTTGTGTGTGCCACACTTTCTGCAGCATTTCAAGGTGTTTCTGTGTGTGCCACACTTTCTGCAGCATTTCAAGGTGTTTCTGTGTGTGCCACACTTTTTGCAGCATTTCAAGGTGTTTCTGTGTGAGCCACACAGTCTATAACAGTTCAATGTGTTTCTGTGTGTGCAATACAGTCTGTAATCATTAAAGGTGTTCCTGTGTGTACCACACAGTCTCTAACTGTTCAAATTTTATATGTATGCCACACAGTCTGTAACAGTTTAAGGTGTTTATGTATGTGACACACAGTCAGTAACAGTTCAATGTGTGTCTGTGTGTGCCACACAGTCTGTAACAGTTAAATGTGTTTCTGTGTGTGCCGTACAGTTTGCAGCAGTTCAAGGTGTCCCTGTGTGTGACACACAGCATGTAACAGTTCAAGGTGTTTCTGTGTGTGTGATACAGTCCGTAACAGATCAAGGTGTTTTTATGTGTGCCACACAGTGTCTAATAATTCAAGGTATTTCTGTGTGTGCCACACAGTGTGTAACAGTTCAAGGCGTTTCTGTGTGTGTCACACAATCTGAAGTGGTTGAAGATGTTTCTGTGTGAGCCATACAGTGTGTAACAGTTCAAGGTGTTTATATGTGTGCCACAGTGAGCAGTAGTTCAAGGTGTTTATATGTGTGCCACACAGACTGTAACTGTTCAAGGTGTTCTAGGTTTTTCTGTGTGTGTCACACAGTCTGCAGCGGGTCAAGGTGTTTATGTGTGTGCCACACAATGTGTAACATTTCAAGGTGTTTCTGTGTGTGCAACGCTGTATGTAACACATCAAGTTGTTTCTGTGTATGCCACACAGTCTCTAACTGTTCAAGGTGTTGAAGGTGTTTCTGTGTGTGCCACACAATGTGTAACATTTCAAGGTGTTTCTGTGTGTGTCGCACAGTCTGTAACAGATGAAGTTGTTTTTATGTGTGCTAGACAGTGTGTAACAGTTCAAGGTGTTTCTGTGTGGTCGCACAGTCTGTAACAGATCAAGGTGTTTTTATGTGTGCCAGACAGTGTGTAACAGTTCAAGGTGTTTCTGTGTGTGCCACACTGTGTGTAACAGTTCAAGGTGTTTCTGTGTGTGCCACACAGTGTGTAACAGTTCAAGGTGTTTCGGTGTGTGCCACACAGTGTGTAACAGTTCAAGGTGTTTCTGTGTGTGCCACACTGTGTGTAACAGTTCAAGGTGTTTCGGTGTGTGCCACACAGTCTGCAACAGTTCAAGGTGTTTCTGTGTGTGCCACGCAGTCTGTAACAGTTCAAGGTGTTTCTGTGTGTGACACACAGTGTGTAACAGTACAAGGTGTTTCTGTGTGTGTCACACAGTGTGTAACAGTTCAAGGTGTTTATATGTATGCCACACAGTCTCTAACAGTTCAAGGTGTTTATGTGTGTGACACACAGTCAGTAACAGTTCAATGTGTTTCTGTGTGTGCCACAACGTCTGTAACAGCTAAATGTGTTTCTGTGTGTGCCCTACAGTCTGCAGCAGTTCAAGGTGTCCCTGTGTGTGACACACAGCATGTAACAGTTCAAGGTGTTTCTGTGTGTGTGATACAGTCTGTAACAGATCAAGGTGTTTTTATGTGTGCCACACAGTGTCTAATAATTCAAGGTGTTTCTGTGTCTGCCACAGTTTGTAACAATTCAAGGCGTTTCTGTGTGTGTCACACAATCTGAAGCGGTTCAAGATGTTTCTGTGTGAGCCATACAGTGTGTAACAGTTCAAAGTGTTTTTATGTGTGCCACAGTGAGCAGCAGTTCAAGGTATTTATATGTGTGCCACACAGTCTGTAACAGTTCAAGGTGTTTCTGTGTGTGCCACACATTGTGTAACCATTCAAGGTGTTTCTGTGTGTATCACATAGTCTGTAACAGTTCAAAGTGTTTCTGCGTCTGAGCCACACAGTGTATAACAGTTGAAGGTGTTTCTGTGTGTGTCACACAGCCTGTAACCATTCAAGGTGTTTCTGTGTGTGAGCCACACAGTGTGTAACAGTTCAAGGTGTTTCTGTGTGTGCCACACAGACAGAAACAGATCAAGTTGTTTGTGTGTGTGGCACACAGTCTGAAACAGTTCAAGGTGTTGCTGTGAGTGACTCAGAGACTGTAATAGATCAAGTTGTTTTTATGTGTGCCACACAGTGTCTAACAGTTCAAGATGTTTCTGTGTCTGCCACACAGTCTGTAACTGTTGAAAGTGTTTCTGTGTGTGCCACACAGTTTGTAACAGTTCAAGGTGTTTCTGTGTGTGCCACACTGTTTGTAACAGTTCAAGGTGTTTCTGTGTGTGCCACACAGTGTGTAACAGATCAAGTTGTTTTTATGTGTGGCACACAGTGTGTAACAGTTCAAGGTGTTTCTGTGTCTGCCACACAGTCTGTAACAGTTCAGGGTGTTTCTCTATGATGCCACACTGTCTGTAACTGTTCAAGGTGTTTCTGTGTGTGCCACACAGTTTGTAACAGTTCAAGGTGTTCCTGTGTGTGCCACACAGTGTGTAACAGTTCAAGGTGTTTTTGTGTGTGCCACACTGTCTGCAACAGTTCAAAGTGTTTCTGGTGTGACACACAATCTGTAACAGTTCAAGGTGTTTCTCTGTGTGTGATACAGTGTGTAACAGTTCAAGGTGTTTCTGTGTGTGCCCTGCAGTCTGCAACAGTTCAAGGTGTTTCTGTGTGTGCCACACAGTCTGTAACAGTTCAAAGTGGTTCTGTGTGTGTCACACAATCTGTAACAGTTCAAGGTGTTTCTGTGTGTGTCACACAGTCTGTAATAGATCAAGGTGTTTTTATGTGTGCCACACAGTGTATAACGGTTGAACGTGTTTCTGTGTGTGAGCCACACAGTGTGTAACAGTTCAAAGTGTTTCTGTGTGTGTCACACAGTCTGTAACAGATCAAGGTGTTTTTATGTGCGCCACACAGTCTGTAACAGTTCAAGGTGTTTCTGTGCTTGAGCCACACAGTGTGTAACAGTTGAAGGTGTTTCTGTGTGTGTCACACAGTCTGCAACAGTTCAAGGTGTTCCTGTGTATGACACAAAGTCTGTAACAGTTCAAGGTGTTTCTGTGTGTGTCACACAGTCTGTAACAGTTCAAAGTGGTTCTGTGTGTGTCACACAGTCTGTAACAGTTCAAGGTGTTCCTGTGTTTGCCACACAGTCTGAAACAGTTCAAGTTGTTTCTGTGTGTGCTACAAAGTCTGCAGCATTTCAAGATGTTTCTGTGTGTGTCACACAGCCTGAAACAGTTCAAGGTCTTTCTGTGTGTGCCACACAGTCTGTAACAGTTGAAGGTGTTTCTATGTGTTCCCCACAGTGTGTATCAGTTCAAGGCGTTCCTGTGTGCGCCACACCATCTGCAGCGGGTCAAGATGTTTCTGTGTGTGCTACACAGTCTGTAGCATTTCAAGGTGTTTCTGTGTGTGTCACACAGTCCGATACAGTTCAAGGTATTTATATGTGTGTCACACAGTTTGTAACTGTTCAAGGTGTTTATATGTATGCCACACAGTCTGTAACAGTTCAAGGTGTTTATGTGTGTGACACACAGTCAGTAATAGTTCAATGTGTTTCTGTGTGTGCCACACCGTCTGTAACAGTTAAATGTGTTTCTGTGTGTGCCCTACCGTCTGCAGCAGTTCAAGGTGTCCCTGTGTGTGACACACAGCATGTAACAGTTCAAGGTGTTTCTGTGTGTGTGATACAGTCTGTAACAGATCAAGGTGTTTTTATGTGTGCCACACAGTGTCTAATAATTCAAGGTGTTTCTGTGTCTGCCACACAGTTTGTAACAGTTCAAGGCGTTTCTGTGTGTGTCACACAATCTGAAGCGGTTCAAGATGTTTCTGTGTGAGCCATACAGTGTGTAACAGTTCAAGGTGTTTATATGTGTGTCACACAGTCTGTAACAGTTCAAGGTGTTTCTGTGTGTGCCACTCATTCTGTAACCATTCAAGGTGTTTATGTGTGTATCACACAGTCTGTAACAGTTCAAGGTGTTTCCGTGTGTGCCACACAGTCTGTAACAGTTCAAAGTGTTTCTGCGTCTGAGCCACACAGTGTATAACAGTTGAAGGTGTTTCTGTGTGTGTCACACAGCCTGTAACCATT
>NC_057732.1:54074366-54076257 GCF_004010195.1 Chiloscyllium plagiosum
GGGGAGGGGAATACATCTCTGATGATGGGGTCTGTTTGTAGGTGGTGGAAATGGTGAAGGATGATGTGTTGTATCTGGAGATTGGTGGGGTGGAAGGTGAGTACCGGGGGGTTCTGTCTTTGTTGAGGTTGGAGGGGTGAGGTGCGGGAAGTGGATCCGATGTGCTGGAGGCATTGTTGACCACGTGGGAGGTGAAATGGTGGTCTTTGACAAAGGAGGCCATCTGGAATGTTTTGGAGTAGAATTGTTCCTCTTGGGAGCAGATGTGGCGGAGGTGGAGGAATTGGGAGTAAAGGAAGGGTACATGAGGGAGGGTGGGAGGAAGTGTAGTCCAGGTAGGGAGGAGATGTCTAACAAGCTGGAACATTGGGGAATATAGACAAAGGGGGCAGATGTAGTGACAGGAGGGGTGTTGGAGTTGGGGGCGGGAAGGATACAAGAATCTTCATTTTGGGAATGGCAAGCTACCTCTTTTGTGACTGTTCCTGTAAGGCCATTGAGGAAACTGATAGGTGCACACAATCTCAACTTTAATGCAACAAATGGGTCAGATCTTTGTTCAATGGACTTTGTTGGCATGGACTAATTTGGGCCAAACAACCTGTCTCCATGCTGTAGGAGTCTATGACTGATGTCCTACTTCACATGGGATATAGATCTCAATCTTTGAGTGTCCACTGCGGGGTCTGCTAGTTTCACACTAGGCTCTAGGTTTTCATTTCAATCATATATTTGCAGACAGGACGAAGATAACTCACCAAATCTTTTCTCATAAGGAGAGTGCCCTTTAAGTTTAGCACTGTTGACTCTCTGCACCGTTCTCTATTCTGCTGCTGTCCTTTCACATCGCCATCGCTGACAGATAACCTTAGCCATGAAACTGACATTTGAGAGAGCTGCCATTTTTCAAAACATGTCCTGGTGGGATGTGAATACTTGTCAAAAATTGCCATTTCTAGAATCTTCTCTTCTGGCAAATCTTAGCTACAATGATTGATAAACAATAGCTCACCTTGGTTACAGCTCGGAATGCTAATTTATAAATTTATATGTCTATAAAGCATGCTTTATTGAGAGGCTTGAGGATGTGTTTACCTCGGTATAAAACTAAATCAAAAACATTTTTACCAGATTATCAAATTCAATGTCAGTGATTTTTTTTTAAACCTACGCATAGCAGGAAGTATATGAATGAAGTCTCTTTCACAGATCTAAGCTTGATGAATATTTGCTTTGTTTGTAAAATCCAACAGTGAAACCATTGGTCTGAACAGATAACTGAGATAGCCCTCTCCAAATAAATGTAAGTCATAGAGTCATAGAGATGTACAGCACGGAAACAGACTCTTCGGTCCATCCCGTCCATGCCGACCAGATATCCCAACCCAATCTAGTCCCACCTGCCAGCACCCGGCCCATATCCCTCCAAACCCTTCCTATTCATATACCCATCCAAACCCGGGTTCAATTCCCGCCTCAGGCGACTGACTGTGTGGAGTTTGCACGTTCTCCCCGTGTCTGCGTGGGTTTCCTCCGGGTGCTCCGGTTTCCTCCCACAGTCCAAAGATGTGCAGGTCAGGTGAATTGGCCATGCTAAATTGCCCGTAGTGTTAGGTAGGGGGTAAATGTAGGGGTATGGGTGGGTTGCGCTTCGGCGGGTCGGTGTGGACTTGTTGGGCCGAAGGGCCTGTTTCCACACTGGAAGTAATCTAAGTAAATCTAAATCTAATCTAAGTAAAATGTTGCAATTGTACCAGCCTTTGTCCACCACTTCCTCTGGCAACTGATTCCATACTCGTACCACCCTCGGTGTGAAAACGTTGCCCCTTGGGTCTCTTTTATATCTTTCCCCTCTCACCCGAAGCCTATGCCCTCTAGTTCTGGACTCCCC
>NC_057732.1:54079796-54097613 GCF_004010195.1 Chiloscyllium plagiosum
TAGAAGGTTGGGTGAGCAAGTTTGTGGATGATACGAAAGTCGGAGGAGTTGTTGACAGTGAGGAAGGATGTGGCAGTTTACAGCAGGATATAGAGAAGCTGCAGAGCTGGGTAGAAAGGTGGCAAATGGAATTCAATGTAGCTAAGTGTGAGGTGATTCACTTTGGGAAGAATAACAATAAGATGGGGTACTGGGCTAATGGTCGGATACTTGGTAGTGTGGATGAGCAGAGGGATCTTGGTGTCCATGTACACAGATCTCTGAAAGTTGCCACCCAGGTAAATAGTGTGGTGAGGAAGGCATATGGCGTACTGGCTTTTATTGGTAGAGGAATTGAGTTCGGGAGTCCTGAGGTCATGATGCAGTTGTATAAGACTCTGGTGCGGCCGCATCTGGAATATTGTGTGCAGTTTTGGTTGCCATACTATAGGAAGGATGTGGAGGCACTGGAACGGGTGCAGAGGAGGTTTACCAGGATGTTGCCTGGTATGGAAGGAAGATCGTATGAGGAAAGACTGAGGCACTTGGGGCTGTTTTCATTAGAGAAAAGAAGGTTTAGGGGTGACTTGATTGAGGTGTACAAGATGATTAGGGGGTTAGATAGGGTTGACAGTGTGAACCTTTTCCCGCGTATGGAGTTGGGTATTACAAGGGGGCATAGCTTTATATTAAGGGGGGTTGATATAGGACTGAAGTTAGGGGTAGGTTTTTCACTCAGCGAGTTGTAAGTTCATGGAATGCCCTGCCAGTAGCAGTGGTGGACTCTCCCTCTTTATGGGCATTTAAGCGGGCATTGGATAGGTATATGGAGGATAGTGGGTTAGTATAGGTTAGGTGGGCTTGGATCGGCGCAACATCGAGGACCGAAGGGCCTGTACTGCGCTGTATTCTTCTATGTTCTATGTTCTATGTTCTATGAACAAAAAGGAGAACATTTCACTACTTCACGCTGGTCACGCCAATTCCATTTCCACTTTTTCGATTTTCACACCTCCCCTCTGGGTGTAGAGAAAGAAATTTGGGGAAAAGGAGAAGGCATCAGACTGGTTGACACTGCTTTAGAGTGAGATTAGCATGGACTCAATAGGCCAAGTAATCACTACTCTGCAAGCATTCCAGGGTGCTCTGATTTTGCCAGTGTCCTCTGACACCATGTGTGATGTTAGTTGGTGAGTCTGAGCAAGTTATTGATCTGTGCATACATTGCAGCAGAATTTGGAACTATCTTCGACTGAGATCCGTGTATAGGCAAAAGTAAGGACTGCAGATGCTGGAACTCAGAGTCTAGATTAGAGTGGTGCTGGAAAAGCGCAGCAGGTCAGGCAGCATCTGAGGAGCAGGAAAATCGACGTTTTGGGCAAAAACCCTTCAGTCCTGATGAAGGGCTTTTGCCCGAAACACCGATTTTCCTGCTCGTCGGATGCTGCCTGACTGGCTCTGCTTTTACAGCATCATTCTAACTGAGATACATATATGTCCACCTTATGCAACAGGTACTGCTGAATATTGAACAAGTCTGTGAATGCTGACTGATGTCCACCCCTCCTCTCCGTGCAAGAGAGCTGACAGCCTAATGCCACCCTGCCTAAGAACAGCTAACTCAGCTGCAGATAAGAAAGGAAACTTGTATTTATAAATCACCTTATCGCATCTCTGTGAAAGGTCTCAATACATTTCCTACAGAATGAATTACTTGTATATGCAAGAGTAACTGATCTTGAAGTTTTCCTGCCATGTGTGGCTGTTTCTGAGCAAAGACAGACAGGGGACGAAACGTCTGCAACACAAATTCCCAGCTCGGCGAACAGAACCACAATAACGAGCACCCGAGCTACAAATCTTCTCCCAAACTTTGAAAAGATGTTACCAGTTAAAGCATTGGGAAGCGTTCTGATTGTAATTTTGCATCACAGATAGGAAATAACTGAAGAGGCTTGTCTTATAAAGTTAAACTTCAAACCTAATTGTACAACTGGAGGTAAGCAGAGGTGGTGGGCAATGGAGAACTTTGCTACAGTCACCTTAGAATTAAACTCGAACTATGATTTGTTTGTGGTGTTGGGTTTGATTGACAAATACTACATATGCATCATTTGCATTGTAAACCAGGAGCAGAGCTTGAACTCCGCTGCACTGGCTTTCCGTACCCAGTTTATTGAAAATCAACTAAACAGCAGGAAAGAAAGAGACAAGAGATTTCCAGCCCAAATCATGTTTCTGCTTCATTAACAAAATCACATTGGAAATCAATGTAACGGAAACTATTGGCCACATCCCAGGATCAGGTTGAAAATTGTGTCAAGTCTCCAGTAATTACATCCTGTAGTCAGGGAGGTTCTTAAAATTACAGGATTGTTTTAGGTGTGTGGAAATAATAGGCAACTGTTAGGACATTATAAATATTTTTTAAAATATTTAATTTACAAAAGGACTGAATTCTGTGAATTGATGAAGTAAGCAGCTCATGTTAACACAATTTTAGCATCATTTGGTCAGTTGACACTGTGATATCAATGCTTTTTTTGTGATGAACTCATTCATAATTGTATCAACAAACTGCAGCAAGTCATCACCTTGAATATTTTGAACAAAGAACATTAAATTACTTCCTGTTACACTGCCCAACTGTGCTGGATCTTGGAAGATTTGATAATCTTCAGTTTACGTTTGGATCTAATTGAAAATGGAGCAAAATCTTCAATTCAGGAAAGGTGAGCATGAATTGTTCCTCGATTACAATTTATATCCAAAGTGGCGACCCAACCCCAGAGACTGAACCAGATATTTGGCTCAATGGAATCTCTGTTGATTTAATCTTATTAAATGCTATTCTGCAAACTAAATCCCACCTCTGGGAATCAATTTCACACCATGTTTTCATCTATTATCTGCAACTTGGCACATCCATAACATTCAGCCCATCTGTTCTATTTGCCATAAATTAATGAAGATAATTAATTTTTTTGTGGATTAACATGCTGACATCTGCAGACACTACACACATGCAGATGTCCTGCTAAACCAGTATTGTAAACAGAGCTATCTATTGCAATTTGATTCTCTTACAATGTCATGAAAGGTGGCTTTTCAGATCCACTCAACTGAGAAAACAAACTGCTGCTGATTCCAGACTTTGGAAGAAAGAAGGCAAGGTCCTGGGAATGTTCAGCAAAACCTGGGCAACACCTGGAGCAAGAGAAAGGCAGGGTCATGTTTTCAGCTCAATTCGGTTCTGCTGAAACTGGGAGATGTTAGCCACAGAGTCACAGAGTCACAGAGTCATACAGCATTGAAACAGATCCTTCAGTCCAACTGTTCATAAAGGTGGTCAGAGCCAGAAAAAGGGAGAGAAAAACAAATTCAAAGACAGACAAGACGATGAAGTAAGATAAGTGGAAGCGTACCTTCCTGTGTCTCCGTGACATCTTTTCCCTGAACTCTATCCAACATCAGGTCAAATCATGTATCTTGGGGAACTATTAGGTGCAAATAGCATCTACCTGCAAATAATATGTTAGCTGGATATAAAATAAATAGGATAATTTTTCTCAATTTGATCATAGCCCAGAAATTTGGGATAATTCCATGGGGAGAAGGCTCAGTTAAGGGACATCTGAGAGAGTTCTGCACTGTCAACATTCCTGTCTTTTGCATGTGATGTTAAAAATGGACCCCTTCTACTCCACCTATGGCTACTGTTACATAAAAGAGCAGGACAGTTATTCCTGGTGTAGTGTCGATTCTCCTGCTCGTCGGATGCTGCCTGACCTGCTGTGCTTTTCCAGCACCACAATTTCGACAGTTTTTCCTGGTGTCCTGGTCAGTGCATGAGACAGTGACTACACGTCAAAAATATTTCATGATCAGTCACATGTCTTTGTGCCATTGGTGGTCATGAAAGGTGATACATAAACATAAATCTTTCCTTTTTCCAATACAGGGAGATTCAAGAAGTGTGTGGGTGTTAGATTTTCGCTCCCACTCTGATAACTTGGTACAGTCTTGTTCTTGCAGTAATTGGACTTGCACCATTAGAAGATGAGATCTAGTATTTTCCTGTCATAATGAGGTGACAGTGTTTACCAGCCTTCTGCCTCATTCCTCCTTTCAGTGTCTTTGTTGAGTGTCTAACATTGAACATAGAACGTTACAGTGCAGTACAGGCCATTCAGCCCTCGATGTTGCATCAACCTGTGAAATTAATCTAATGCCCATCTAACCTGCACTATTCCATTATTATCCATAAGTATGTCCAATACCCAATTAAATGCCCTTAACGCCAGTGAGTCTACTACTATTGCAGGCAGGCTGTTCCATGTCCCTATTACTCTCTGAGTGAAGAAACTACCCCTGACATCTGTCCTAAATCTATCATCCCTCAGTTTAAAGCTATGTCCCCTCGTGTTAGCCATCAACATCCTCAGAAAAAGGCTCTCATTGTCCACCCTATCTGACCCTCTGACTATCTTATATGTCTCGATTAAGCCACCTCTCAACCTTCTTCTCTCCAATGAAAAATTCACTTCCCTCAGCCTTTCCTTGTAAGTTCTTCCCTCCATACCAGGCAACATCCTAGTAAATCTCCTCTGAACCCTTTCCAAAGCTTCCACATCCTTCTTATAATGCGGTGACCGGAACTGTACACAATACTCCAGGTGTGGCCGTACCAGTGTTTTGTACAGCTGAAGCATGACCTCGTGGCTCTGAAACTCAATCCCCCTCCCAATAAATGGCAACACACCTTATGTCTTTTTAACAACCCTATCAACCTGGGTGGCAACTTTCATTATTTATGCACTTGGACACCGAGATCTCTCTGTTCATCTACACTGCCAAGAATTTTACCATTAGCCCAGTACTCTGTATTCATGTTACTTCTTCTGAAGTGAACTACCTCACACTTTCCTGCATTAAACTCCATTTGCCACTTCTCAGCGCAATCCTGTATCTTATCTATGCCCCTCTGTAACCCACAACATTCTTCGGCACGTGTCATCTGCAAATTTACTAACCCATCCTTCTACGCACGCCTCCAGATCATTTATAAAACTGACAAACAGCAGTGGCCCCAAAACAGATCCTTGCTGCACACTACTGGTAACTGAGCTCCAAGATGAACATTTCCCATCAACCACCACCCTCTGTTTTCCTTCAGCTAGCCAATTTCTGATCCAAACCGTTAAATCACCTTCAATCCCGAAACTCCGTATTTTGTGCAATAGCCTACCATGGGGAACCTTATCAAATGCCTTACTGAAATCCATACACACCACATCAACTGCTTTACCTTCATCCACCTGTTTAATCACCTTCTCAAAGAACTCAATAAGGTTTGTGAGGCACGACCTACCCTTCACAAAACTGTGATGACTATCCCTAATCAAATTATACCTATCGAGATGATTATAAATCCTATCTCTTATAACCTTTTCCAACACCTGACCCACAACCGAAGTAAGGCTCACTGGCTTATAATTACCAGGGTTGTCCTGACTCCCCTTCGTAAACAAGGGAGCAACATTTGCTATCCTCCAGTCTTCTGGCATTACTCCTGTTGACAATAATGACATAAAGATCAACACCAAAGTCTCTGCAATCTCCTCCCTGGCTTCCCATGGAATCCGAGGATAAATCCTATCCGGCCAGGGGTCTTATTTGTTTTCAGGTCTTCCAAAATTGCTAAAAACCTCCTCTTTGTCAACCTCAATCCCATCTAATCTTGTAGCTTGTAACTCCATATTCTCTTTAATGTTGCCCTTTTCCAATGTGAATACTGACAAAAAGTATTCATTAGGAGCTTCCCCTATGTCCTCAGATTCCACACACAACTTTCCACTACCATCTTTGATTGGCCCTAATCTTACTCGAGTCGTTCTTTTATTCCTGATATGCCTGTAGAAGGCCTTAGGGTTTTCCTTGATCTTATCCACCAACAACGTCTCATGTCCCTTCCTGGCTCTTCTTAGCCCTCTCTTTAGATCTTTTCTGGCTAACGTATAGCTCTCAAGCCTCCTAACTGAGCCTTCATGCCTCATCCTCACATAAGCCTTCTTCTTCCTCTTGACAAGAGCTTTAACTTATTTTGAAAACCATGGCTCCCTCTCTTGACAACTACGTCCCTGCCTGATAGACATATACTTCTCAAGGGCCCGCAGTAGCTGTTCCTTGAATAAGCTCCACATTTCAAGTGTGTCCATGCCCCCCAGTTTCCTTCCCCATCCTATGCATCCTAAATCTTGCCTAATTTCATCATAATTACCTTTCCCCCAGTTATACCTCTCTCCCTGTGATGTATACCTATCCCTGTGCATTGTTATTGTAAACTTAATTATGGTAATTCTGGTCACTATTACCAAAGTGCTCACCTACCTCCAAATCTAACACCTGGCTGGATTCATTCCTGAATACCAAATCCAATATGGCATCGCACTTTGTTGGCCTTTCTACATACTGGGTCTCAGCTCGGGCCAGCTCAAAAAATCATGAACAAGAGCCTAAACCTGAGGTCTTTTGCACAGAACCATAAAATGTACACAGCTAAGTTTTAAATTTAATTTAAGAACCCTACCCTCGGATGTTTTAAAATACTTGGGAACTTCTGGCTATTTGACATTCACCTCATTACCATCTACTTCTTCCACAACATTTCTGGTGTGGATTGAGTATGTCAGCAGTTCAGAAGTTGGAAACTGGTTGATGTCTGCTATATGACAAATTGGTTCACACTTGGATGAGACTCGGTCAAAACATGGCATTGATTTAAACATGAAATGAGGAGGAATTTCTTCTCTCTGAGGGATGTGAGTCTCTGGAACTCCCTGCCCCAGAGAGCTGTGGGGGCAGAGTCCTTGTGTATATTTCAGGTTGAGACTGATAGGTTCTTGATCAGTCGGGGAAACACGGAATACAGGGAAAGGGCAGAAAAGTGGACATGAGGAATGTTAGGTAACCCATGATCGGATTGAATAGCAGATCAGGCTCGAGGGGCTGAGTGGTCTGCCCTTATTCCTACTTATGATCTCGTGGTCACTGGCTGGCAGTGGGTCTGCACCCTCACTGCTGGCTCACCTCTTTCCAAAGTCACTACTTCATGCCACTCACATGATGTTTCTATCTCCACAACGCTTTTAATTTCATTTGGGCTCATGCCACTATCACTCCAGTTATTCAATCATCACCGATGGTGCCCTGGAGCACTGTTTCAGTCATTCTCTCATTTGACAACATATGTGCTTTACTTGCTTTTGGTTGGTTTCATTTATTCATTTATAATATGTATTCATTCTGATGAACCTTTCTCTTGTTCTCACTGATCTGCTATATATTACCAGAAGCCTTTTAGTCTCAGGTTACCAGCATTTGCAATTCTGTTTGCTTTGTTTTATTTAAAGTACAGTTTAGTTCTGGTGAGTTGTATTTATATTATGCCCTGAATTATTCACACCACTCTCTGCAGTTAGCACCAAGAGATGAAATTTCTGCTGCATTTATTGCAAAAGAGGCATTGTCATGGATTAAACTCAAAACGAATGCCTTCTCTTCACCTGCATGTCAATGAAAACTTTGTACTAAACAAACATTTCCCTTGAAATCACATTACCATCATTAAACAGAAGACCAATATCAATCAATTAAAATGTTCTCTGTAGTCATAACCATGACAACTAGACAGAATCAATATTTTTGTTGCTGCTTTGAGTACACATCAAAAGATAGATTTTTGTCATGGCTGCTCACTGTATGTTCAATAGACACGGTGTACCTCAGGAAAAGCTGCAGCCCATGTATATCAACCCCTGGCTCCATGGGTTGGTGTAAATCTAACTCTTGACTGGGCCCTGTACCAGAACAAGAATCTGGGAGGACACATGAATTTGGCAGGTCCTTAGCTGACAATGCAACTAAAACAAAGTTAGTAAAATTACTTGCTCCTTTCTTCATGAATGGGAGCATCAGCATTTGTTGCTTATTCCTAACCCCCTGACCTGAGTGACCCATTTCAGAGGGGCAGTGTTTTGGTCCTCGAGTCACATGCTGGTCAGACGAAGTAAGTGCAGGTAATCCTTGAAAGGAAAGCAGATGAGATTGCAGCAACAGTCAGTGGGATTGATCATGGCTATCATTGAGACTAGTTTAATAACTCCAAACTTTCTTATTTGTGTTTAAGCTCCCTAAGCTACCATAGTAGGATTTGAACTCAAATGATTGATCGAGCATTACCTGAGGCCTCTGGATTATTAATATGGTGATATTACCACCACGTGACCCTATGCTAAGCTGCTGAAGAGACACCTGACAAGAGCACATGGTATAGAGACATAGAGTCATACAGCATGGCAACAGACCCTTCGGTCCAGCCAGTCCAAACTAAACTAGCCCCACCTGCCTGCTCCTGGCCCATATCCCTCCAAACCTTTCCTATTCATGTATCCATCCGAATGTCTTTTAAACATTGTAGCTGTACCCACATCCACCACTCCCTCAGGAAGTTCATTCCACACGTGAACCAGCCTCTGCATAAAAATGTGCCCCTTCATGACTTTTTAAAATCTCTCTCCTCTCACCTTAAGAATGTGCCCCCTAGTCTGGATATCCCCTAACCACAGGAAAAGACACTTCCCAATTCACCCTATTTATACCCGTTGTTATTTTATAAATCTCTATAAGGTTATTTTTCAACCTTTTATGCTCCAGTGAAAAAGTCCCAGCCTTTTCAGCCTTTCTTTATAACTCAAACATTCCATACCTGGCAACATCTTGGTCAGTCTCCTCTGAACCCTCTCCTTCCAATAACTGGGCGACCAGAACTGCACACAGAAGAGGCCACACCAACGTCCCATACAACCTCAACATGATTTCCCAACTCCAATAATTAAAGGACTGAGCAATAAAGGCAAGCATGCTAAACGCCTATTTTACTGCCCTGTGACACAAACTTAAAGAATTATGCTCCTCCACCCCAAGGTCCCTCTGTCCAACAACACTACCCAAGAGGGTGATATATTCGTACAGAAAGGGTTGGTTAGTTTACACAAAACAGAGAGTGGATTTTCTTCAGGTAGATAAGCTGTAACTTCAAAGTTTGTGAGAAGATTTGTAGCTCGGGTGCTCGTTGCTGTGGTTCTGTTCGCTGAGCTGGAAGTTTTTGTTGCAAACGTTTCGTCCCCTGTCTAGGTGACATCCTCAGTGCTTGGGAGCCTCCTGTGAAGCGCTTCTGTGGTGTTTCCTCCGGCATTTATAGTGGCCTGTTCCTGCCGCTTCCGGTTGTCAGTTTCAGCTGTCCGCTGTAGTGGCCGGTATATTGGGTCCAGGTCGATGTGTTTGTTGATGGAGTTTGTGGATGAGTGCCATGCTTCTAGGAATTCCCTGGCTGTTCTTTGTTTGGCTTGCCCTATAATGGTAGTGTTGTCCAGTCGAATTCATGTTGCTTGTCGTCTGCGTGTGTGGCTACTAAGGATAGCTGGTCGTGGCGTTTCGTGGCTAGTTGACGTTCGTGGATGCGGATCGTTAGCTGTCTTCCTGTTTGTCCTATATAGTGTTTTGTGCAGTCCTTGCATGGGATTTTGTACACTACATTAGTTTTGCTCATGCTGGGTATCGGGTCCTTCGTTCTGGTGAGTTGTTGTCTGAGGAAGAGGAACAGCTATACAAGGTATTCGCCAAAAACGGATATCCTCGCAATTTCATCAACAGATGCCTAAGGGAAATACAATGGAACGAGGACATGCCGCAACCCAAAGGACTAGCCACACTACCATACATCAAGAACATCTCTGAACTGATAGCCAGACTACTGCGACCACTAGGACTTATGACAGCACACAAACCAACAGCCACACTCAGAAGCAGCACGGACAGGCCACTATAAATGCCGGAGGAAACACCACAGAAGCGCTTCACAGGAGGCTCCCAAGCACTGAGGATGTCACCTAGACAGGGGACGAAACGTTTGCAACAAAAACTTCCAGCTCGGCGAACAGAACCACAGCAATAAGCTGTAACTGGTGGAGTGTCAAAGAGATCAGATCAATTAATTGCAAACACTACCAATGTCTTGCATAAAGGGAGTAAATGTGTGTTTGCTAAATCTGCTGTTGACGGGTAGGTGAGAATATTAGTTTTCAAGAGAAGATAGAGTGCAAAGGGATGGAGACAGGCTAAGCAATTGAACAAAGCTTTGTCAGGTGGAATATAAAATGGGCAAAAGTGAACTTGTCCACTTTGATGGGAAGAATATAAAAACAACAGATTATTTAAATGGAGAGAACTGCAGCCCTCAGTGACACAGAGGGATCTGCGTATCCTGATCCTTGAATAACAAATAGTATGCGGGGCACCAAGTGAATGGAAGGGTGAATGGAATTTTGGTGTTGGTTAGAAGCAGAATCAAATATAAGAGTGTGGAAATGTCACTGCAGCTGTACAGTGCCTTGGTGAGACCACATTTGGTACTTTGTGTACAATTTGGTCTCCTGATTTGGAAGAGGAAATAATTATACACAAAGCAGTTAAGAGAAGTTTCAGTCTTGACTTATTCCTGAAATGAAAGCTTTCTCTTATGAAGCAGACTGGACCTTGTTCACTGGAGCTTGGAAGAATGAATGGGATCTCAGTGAAGAATGAATGGGGATCTGAGTGAAGATGAATGGAGATCTCAGTGAAGAATGAATAGAGATCTCAGTGAAGAATCAATGGGGATCTGAGTGAAGATGAATGGAGATCTCAGTGAAGAATGAATAGAGATCTCAGTGAAGATGAATGGAGATCTCAGTGAAGAATGAATGGGGATCTGAGTGAAGATGAATGGGGATTTCAGTGAAGAATGAATGGGGATCTGAGTGAAGATGAATGGGGATCTGAGTGAAGATGAATGGGGATCTCAGTGAAGAATGAATAGAGATCTCAGTGAAGAATGAATAGAGATCTCAGTGAAGAATGAATGGGGATCTCAGTGAAGATGAATGGGGATCTCAGTGAAGAATGAATGGGGATCTGAGTGAAGATGAATGGGGACCTCAGTGAAGAATGAATAGAGATCTCAGTGAAGAATGAATAGAGATCTCAGTGAAGAATGAATGGAGATCTCAGTGAAGATGAATGGGGATCTCAGTGAAGAATGAATGGAGATCTCAGTGAAGAATGAATGGGGATCTCAGTGAAGAATGAATAGAGATCTCAGTGAAGATGAATGGGGATCTCAGTGAAGAATGAATAGAGATCTCAGTGAAGAATGAATGGAGATCTCAATGAAGAATGAACAGAGATCTCAGTGAAGAATGAATGGGGATCTCAGTGAAGAGTGAATGGAGATCTCAGTGAAGAATGAATGGGGATCTGAGTGAAGAATCAATGGGGATCTCAGTGAAGAATGAATGGAGATCTCAGTGAAGAATGAATGGGGATCTGAGTGAAGATGAATGGGGATCTCAGTGAAGAATGAATGGAGATCTCAGTGAAGATGAATGGGGATCTCAGTGAAGAATGAATAGAGATCTCATTGAAGAATGAATGGGGATCTGAGTGAAGATGAATGGGGATCTCAGTGAAGAATGAATGGGGATCTCAGTGAAGAATCAATGGGGATCTGAGTGAAGAATAAATGGAGATCCCAATGAAGAATAAATGGGGATCTGAGTGAAGATGAATGGGGATCTCAGTGAAGAATGAATGGGGATATGAGTGAAGAATAAATGGAGATCTCAGTGAAGAATAAATGAGGATCTTAGTGAAGAATGAATGGGGATCTCAGTGAAGAATAAATGGGGATCCCATTGAAGAATGAATAGGGATCCGAGTGAAGAATGAATGGAGATCTCAGTGAAGAATAAATAGGGATCTGAGTGAAGATGAATGGGGATCTGAGTGAACAATGAATAGAGATCTCAGTGAAGAATGAATGAGGATCTCAGTGAAGAATGAATGGGGATCTCAGTGAAGAATGAATGGGGATCCGAGTGAAGAATGAATAGGGATCCGAGTGAAACATATCAGATAATGAGAAGACTGGGCATGCTGGATACTGGGAGGATGGGGGGGTGGGGGTGGTCATTCAAACTGGGGTATGCAGTTTAAAAAGATGAGATCACATTTTTCAGACAAGATACAGAGAATCTTTTTCTCTCAAGTGTTCATTCTATGTGGAATTTTCTTACCAGAAAACAGTGATTGCTGGGTCATTGCATTTATTCAAGACTGAGATTGATACGTTTTTGCAAGACAATAAATGAAAGGTTAAAGGGTGCAGACAACCACATGAACCATAATTGTCTTGAAGGGTAGCATTGACTTGATGGGCTGAGTAGTCTCCTCCTGTGCTGAAGTCCAATGTCCCAATGTAAAGTCTTCAACAGATTGAGAGAAATCTTCAGCCTGTTAGACCTGCTCTGTCCAGATTCCATCTGTTATTATGCTGTAACATCTGAGCAAAAGTAAGCCATTCAGCCCATCAAGTCTGCTTCTCCATTCAATGAGATCAAAGTTGACCGGATAATCCTTAATTCTCTTCTTGATCAGAAATCTGTCTCATCCTTGAATATACATAATGACCTAGCCTTGACTGGGTAAGGGAAACCACAGATTCACTGCCCTACTCTATCATCATCTCTCCTTCCATATCATTCATTAATTCCTGACTTTAATGAGCCCTTCGCTATCAACTAATTGAGGATAAACCCTGTGTTGGTATTGAGCCATAGAGTCATAGAGATGTACAGCACGGAAACAGACCCTTCAGCCCAACTTGTCCATGCTGACAAGATATCCGAAACTAATCTAGTCCGATTTGCCAGCACTTGGCCCATATCCCTCCAAATGCTTCCTATTCATATTCCCATCCAGATGCCTTTTAAATGCTGTAATTGTACCAGCCTCCACCACTTCCTCTGGCAGCTCATTCCATACACATGCCACCCTCTGTGTGAAAACGTTGCCCCTTAGGTCTCTTTTATATCTTTCCTCTCTCACCCTAAACCAATGCCCTCTAGTTCTGAACACTCCCACCCCAGGGAAAAGACCTTGTCTATTTATCCTATCCATGCCCCTCATAATTTTGTAAACTTCTATATGGTCACCCTTCAGCCCCTGATGCTTCAGGGAAAACAGCCTCAGCCTGTTCAGCCTCTCCTTATAGCTCAAATTCTCTAACTCTGGCGATATCCTTGTACATCTTATCTGAACCCTTTCAAGTTTCACAACATCCTTCCGATAGGAAGGAGACCAGAATTGTATGCAATATTCTAACAGTGGCTGAACTAACACTCTGTACAGCTGCACCATGACCTCCCAACTCCTGTACTCAGTACTCTGACCAAAAAAGGAAAGCATACCAAACGAGTTCTTCACTATCCTATCTACCTGCAACTCTACTTTTAAGGAGCTATGAACCTGCACTCCAAGGTCTCTTTGTTAGCAACACTCCCTAGGACCTTACCATTAAGTGTCTCAGTCCTGCTAAGATTTGCTTTCCCAAAATGCAGTACCTCACATTTATCTAAATTAAACTCCTTCTGCCACTTCTCAGCCCATTGGTCCATCTGATAAAAATCCCATTGTAATCTGAAGTAATCTTCTTTGCTGTCCACTACACCTCCAATTTTGGTGTCATCTGCAAACTACCAACTCTTCTGCTCACATCCAAATCATTTGTATAAATGACGAAAAGTAGTGAACTCAGCACCGATCCTTGTGGTACTCCACTGATCACAGATCTCCAGTCTGAAAAACAACCCTCCACCACCACCCCCTGTCTTCTACCTTCTAGCCAGTTCTGTATCCAAATGGCTAGTCCTCCCTGTATTCCATGAGATCTAACCTCGTTAACCAGTCTCCCATGGGGAACCTTACTGAAGTCCATATAGATCACATCTACCGCTCTGTCCACATCAATCTTCTTTGTAACTTCTTCAAAAAACTCAATCACATTCATGAGACATGATTTCCCACGCACCAAGCCATGTTGACTATCCCTAATCAATCCTTGTCTTTCCAAATACATGTACATCCCTTCCCTCAGGATTCCCTCCAACAACCTTCCCACCACTGACGTCAGGCTCACTGGTCTATAGTTCCCTGGCTTGTCCTTGCTACCTTTCTTAAAGAGTGGCACCACGTTAGCCAACCTCCAGTCTTCTGGCACCTCACCTGTGACTATCAATGATACAAATATCTCAGCAAGAGGCCCAGCAATCACTTCTCTAGCTTCCCACAGAGTTCTATGGTATACCTGATCAGATCCTGGGCATTTATCCACTTTTATGCATTTCAAGACATCCAACACTTTCTCCACTGTATTATGGGCATTTTTCAAGATGTTGCCATCTATTTCCCCACATTCTATATCTTCCATGTACTTCTCCACATAAACACTGATGCAAAGTATTTATTTAGTATCTCCCCCATCTCCTGCGGCTCCACACAAAGGCTGCCTTGCTGATCTTTGAGGGGTCCTATTTGCTTCCCAGTTACCCTTTTGTCCTTAATGTATTTGTAAAAACCCTTTGGATTCTCCTTAACTCTATTTGCCAAAGCTATCTCATGTCCCCTTTTTGCCCTCCTGATTTCCCTCTTAAGTATACTCCTACTGCCTTTATACTCTTCTGAGAATTCACTCGATCTCTCCTGCCCATACCTGACATATGCTTCCTTCTTTTTCTTCACCAAACACTCAATTTCTCTCATCATCCAGCATTCCCCACACCTACCAGCCTTTCCTTTCACCCTAACTGGACTCAGGTTCTCTCATCTCTGATTGCTTCCCATTTTCCAGCCGTCCCTTTACCTGCAAACATCTGCCCCAATCAGCTTTTGAAAGTTCTTGCCTAATACTGTCAAAATTAGCCTTTCTCCAATTTAGAATTTTAACTTTTAGATCTTGTCTATCCTTTTCCATCACTATTTTGAAACTAATAGAATTACGGTCACTGGCCCCAAAGTGCTCCCCCACTGACATCTCAGTCACCTGCCCTGCCTTATTTCCCAAGGGTAGGTCAGGTTTTGCACCTTCTCTAGTACATCCACATACTGAATCAGAACATTTTCTTGTACACACTTAACAAATTCCCCTCCATCTAAACCCTGAACACAATGGCGGTCCCAGTCTATGTTTGGAAATTTAAAATTCCATACCATAACCACCGTATTATTCTTACAGACAACTGAAATCTCCTTACAAATTTTTTTCTCAATTTCCCTCTGACTATTAGGGGGTCTATAATACAATCCCAATAAGGTGATTATCCCTTTCTTATTTCTCAGTTCCACCCAAAAAACATCCCTGGATGTATTTCCTGGAATATCTTCCCTAAGTACAGCTATAATGCTATCCCTTAGCAAAAATGCATTTCCCCCTCCTCTCTTCCCTCCCTTTCTGTCCTTCCTATCGCATTTGCATCCTGGAGTATAACATTTGAATCCTGGAACATTAAGCTGCTGGTCCTGCCCATCCTTGAGAGATGTTTCCGCAATTGCTATGGTCTCCCAGTTCCATGTTCCTAACCATGCCCTGAGATCATCTGCCTTCCCTGATAGGCCTCTTGCATTGAAGTAAATGTAGTTTAATTTATCAGTCCTACCTTGTTCTCTGCTTTGTTCCTGCCTCCTCTGATTGTTTGACTCGCTTCTTTTCTCAACTATACCAGTCTCAGATTGATCTCTTTCCTCAGTACCTTCCCCTTACTAATTTAAATCCTGCCGAGCAGCTCTCGCAAATCTCTCTGCCAGTATATTAGTCCCTTCCAATTCAGATACACTCCATCCTTCTTGTACAGGTCACCTCTACCCCAGAAGAGATTCCAATGATCCAAAAATGTGAATCCTTCTCCCCCACACCAGCTCCTCAGCCATGCATTCATCTGCTCTGTCCTCCTATCCCTGCCCTCAATTGCTCATAGCACCAGGAGTAATCTAGATATTACTACTCTCGAGGATCTCCTTTTAAATTCCTGCTTAACTCTCTGTAATCTCCCTTCAGAATCTCATCCTTTTCCCTTCCTATGTTGTTGGTTCCAATGTGGACAATGACCTTCTGCTTGTCCTTCTCCCCTTTGAGAACATTCTGCACCCTCTCTGAGACATTCTTGTTCCTGGCATCAGGGAGGCGACACATTCTGATTTTTCGCTGCTGGCCACAGAAACTAGAGAGTCTCCTAACACAATTGATCACTTGGAACCCGACGTACCTGTCATTGCATTAGAGCCACTCTCAATACCAGAAACTTGGCTGTTCGTGCTACATTCCCCTGAGAGTCCATCATCCCCTACATTTTCCAAAACAGCATACTTGTTTGAAATGGGGATAGCAGCAGAAGACACCTGTACCACCCACCTAACTCTCCTACCTTTCCTGGAGTTAACTCATCTGTATCTGCGGCTTTTCTCCCATCCATCACACCCCCTTGCTCTTGTAAATTCCTCATTGCCTTTAACTGTCACTCCAATCGATCCATTTGATCTGATTGGATTTGCAACCAACAACTTTTATTGCAGATATAATCCTCAGTAACCCTTAAACTCTCCCGAAACTCCCACATCCGACAAAAAGAGCATATCACTCTATTAGAGGCCATTTGCTCCTTCCAATCTACAGGCCTAGAAAATAACACCGTCTTATTGCTCTACAAAATACTGCTCCAGACTAACTTAATACTTATGGCTTATATGTTTTTAAAAATATATTTTTATTGAAAAAATAGATTTTTAAATATTACAACAAATACAAAACAATACAATTCAAAACAGTTCCAAAAAAACACAAGTTAAAAAACCCCAACCCAATCCCATGTTCAAATGTATGAACATATATGGAAAAATATAGAGAAAGAAAACAAACTAGCAATTTAACTAAACAAATAATAACCAAAATAATAAATAGTAATAACTCAACTCAGCCAAACAAGACACTCATGCATTCACAGTTCCTCCTTCCTGGATATAGGACCACAAAACATACTCATTACGGCTATATAAAAGCCTTTGTTAGTGTGCAAGATAAATCTGTGTCCAGGTATTCCATAAAGGGCTGCCATGTCTTATAAGAATTCTCAGTTTTGTGGTGTACCATACTTGTGAGAAAATCCAATGGAACATGCTCCATAACAATCCTCCACTAACCCGACAGGCCAGTCGGACACCCAACCTAGCAAAATATTCTTCTTTGCGCAGAAAGTGAAGATATTGAAAAGTTTCTTCTTATACGTGTCTGCAGGGAATACACTGGGCAGACCCAGAAGAAGAGAGACAAGGTCCTTCTCCACCCTTACACCCAAAAACCTCTTCATTGCACCTGCCACAGCACTTCAGTATGTTTGAAGCCTACCACAGACCAGAGACAATGGGTAAGAGTGCCCATACACTTGGGACATGTTGAATATACCCTTGGTTTAAACTTTGACCAACAATCCAAAGCCAAGTGGACTCTGTGGAGAATCTTCAACTGTGAAGCATGGGTCCTATTGCAAATTGATATCTTCCTTACATTTTCCCAAATATCGTCCCATGCCTCTGAAGAAACTTCAACACCCAGCTCTCTCTCTTTCCCACATCTTGCAGAGTTGATCAAACTCATCTGTGGGGGCATCCCCCAATTGATGATATAGAGTACTGTTGTGGTTCTGTTCGCCGAGCTGGAAATTTTTGTTGCAAACGTTTCGTCCCCTGTCTAGGTGACATCCTCAGTGCTTGGGAGCCTCCTGTGAAGCGCTTCTGTGGTGTTTCCTCCGGCATTTATAGTGGCCTGTCCCTGCCGCTTCCGGTTGTCAGTTTCAGCTGTCCGCTGTAGTGGCCGGTATATTGGGCCCAGGTCGATGTGTTTGTTGATAGAGT
>NC_057732.1:54097635-54130617 GCF_004010195.1 Chiloscyllium plagiosum
TATAGTGTTTTGTGCGGTCCTTGCATGGGATTTTGTACACTACATTGGTTTTGCTCATGCTGGGTATCGGGTCCTTCGTTCTGGTGAGTTGTTGTCTGAGGGTGGCTGTTGGTTTGTGTGCTGTTTTCAGTCCTAGTGGTCGCAGTAGTCTGGCTGTCAGTTCTGAGATGCTCCTGATGTATGGTAGTGTGGCTAGTCCTTTGAGTTGCGGCATGTCCTCGTTCCGTTGTCTTTCTCTTAGGCATCTGTTGATGAAATTGCGCGGGTATCCGTTTTTGGCGAATACCTTGTACAGGTGTTCCTCTTCCTCTTTTTGCAGTTTTGGTGTGCTGCAGTGTGTTGTGGCTCTTTTGAACACCACAGAAGCGCTTCACAGGAGGCTCCCAAGCACTGAGGATGTCACCTAGACAGGGGACGAAACGTTTGCAATAAAAATTTCCAGCTCGGCGAACAGAACCACAACAACGAGCACCCAAGCTACAAATCTTCTCACAAACTTTGATATAGAGTACTGACAGAAAGTGTAGTCTTAACACTGAGCACCCCTCTCTCTATGTCAGTATTGATGACTATTGGGTTATGGCAATATTCCCTAACTGTCCTCATTTTGTCCAAGAACAACAAGCTCGTAAGGGGGCACCCTGCCTGGGAGGCTTCGGTATCTAACCATATGGAAAGAGGGTCCCCATAAGCCCAATCACTCATGTAGGTCAAAAGCGAGCTTAGTTGGTAGTTTTTAATGTCTGGAAAGTCCACTCCCCCCAGTCTGTGAGGCAATTGCAGTTTAGCTAATTTAATGAGAGGCCGATTACAATGCCAAATAAAAGAGCTGAACCAGCCATTCAGCCTCCTGAGTGTTTGCTTATTGAAAATCAGGAGCATCTGTATAGGGTGTAGCAAATGGAGGAGCATATTCATCTTAATAAGTGTTATCCAACCCAACCACGAGACCGGACATGCCTCCCGTCTTTGAAGGTCTTGCTTGATTTTGTCAAATAATTTAATAAAATTGGCTTTGAACAACTGATCCAGAGCTGTAGTAATGAATAAGCCCAAATACACAAAACTCCCCTATGGGAATCTATAGCCTTCAAGACCCAGCACCTTCGTAAGACCACCCATAGGCATAAGCTCTGATTTTGCAAAATTAATCTTGAACCCCAAAAAGGCACCAAACGTACTGATGCATTGTATCAGGCAAGTCACCGGAACTGCTGGATTTGACAAAAAAACGGACATCGTCCGCGTCAATGAAATCTCATGCAATTTTGACTCCTCTTCTGGAGCTAATATGCTAGGATCCCCACGAATAGCCTCCGGCAATGGTTCAATCACCAATGTAAAAAGCAGTGGTGAAAGGGCACAGGCCCTGCCTGTTGCCCCTAAAAATATTAAAATTGTTTGATCATACCCCACTGGTGATGACCACCGCAAGAGAGCCTCTGTAGAGAACCTTTACCCATCTTATGAATGCTTCGCCCAAACCAAATCGCTCTAGAGTAGAGAAAAAGTACGGACACTCAACTTGGTCAAATGCCTTCTCTGCATCTAGAGAAATCCCCAATCCCTGTATTGGCTGTTGTTGACATGCTTAAATTACATTAAGCAGCCTCCTAACATTATTGGAGGATCTGCGACCTATTATAAAGCCCATCTGATTCTCTTTAATAATAATAGGTAACACAGTCTCCAGCTTTAATGCGAGAGTCTTAGAGAGGATTTTAAAGTCCACATTTAAGAGTGAGATGGGCCTGTATGAAGCACAGTCCTCCGGGATCTTTCCTTTTTTAAGAATAAGTGAAATATTGGCCTCTCTCAGAGATGGTGGGAGACAGTCATGGCTGTATGAATCATTAAACATATTGTGCATCAGGCCTGACAGTATACTTATAAATTCCTTATAGAATTCACTAGAAAGTCCATCAGGACTGGGCGCCTTTCCACTCTGAAGCTGTCTCACAGCTTCCTGCACTTCTTGCTCTGATCAGGGGCATTAAGAAAAGACTCTTGTTCGGGGATCATGCCCAGGAGATTCAGATCCTTAAAAAAAGATTCAATTTTGGCCCATCCCTCCTCACAACCCTCAGATTGGTATAACTTAGAGTAAAATCTCTGGAATGCCACATTAATCTTTTTAGAATCACGTGTTAGGTTCCCACACCCTGCCCTAATCGCCGTAATGGCTTGTGGGGCATTCCTTTTCCTAGCGAGATAGGTTAAGTATTTGCCTGGCTTGTCACCATGCTCATATAACCTTTGCTTTGCAAAAGCCAGCTCCTTCTTTGCTGTCTGTGTGAGCACGAATTTCAATGCAGACCGCAGCACCGTAATCCTCTGAGGTTTGACCAATGAGGGACCATCTCGGCTGCCTTTAACTATGCCTCCAGGAGATGTTGCTGCTCACCCTTCTGCTGCTTCCGACTGGCAGAATAGGAAATAACTAACCACATGGCATAGGCTTTGGCAGTTTCCCAAAGGACAGATGGACTACTAACTGAGCCTGTTAACGTCAAGGAATGTCCGAAATTCCCGAGAAAAGTACCCACAAACTTAATATCCTTGAGGATAAAGGGATCCATTTGCCAATGCATTGAACCCACTGTAACATCCTTAGCCTCAACCAACAGGGATACTGGAGCATGATTGGAGATGGTAATATTATTAATTGTACAAGATGCCACCAAGTCCAGGGTTGCCGCAGGGGTCAGAAAAAGAATCAATCCTGGTGTGACGATTGGAGAAAAATGTAAAATCCCTGCCTGTAGGGTGGAGACGCCTCCAGATGTCCACCAACCCTAACTCCATGCACAGATCCACTAATTGTTTAATTTGTACAGAGGGTATTTGGGGGCCTTTGGGAAACCTGTCTACTGTGGGATCCATGACACAGTTAAAATCTCCCTCTATATGATGTGCCAGGACTTGAGACTAACCAGTTTAGAAAGTGCATCTACCAAAAATTTGAGGGGTTGAGCTGGAGGGTAATAAACATTTAAAACACCATATTTTTCCTCATTTATCAAAGCTTTAAGAATTACAAACCTCCCATGTATGTCTTTAACACAATCTAGTAACTTAAATGGGAGATTCTTCCTAACCAATATAGCCACTCCCCTACTTCTGGTATTAAATGATGAAAAATAAACTCAATCAAAGCCATTCTGCTGTAATTTAAAATGTTCCCTATCATCCAAGTGTGTCTCCTGTAACAAAGCAATATCCACCTTCTCCTTTCTAAGACTCAATAGTGCCTTCTTTCTCTTAATTGGTGAGTGACTTCCCTTGATATTCCAGGTACACCATTTAATCAAATCATTAGCCACAACCTTCTGCAGTAACATTTAGATTCCAGAAAGGAGTAACTCTAACCACAAATCACTTAGCCTAGTGTCACATGATCCATCAAACATAAAAGCTACATAAACTAAAACCACTACATTTAACAAACCTACAAAGCTACCAAAAATTAAAAACAACAAAAATCAAGGAACAAACCAGCATATAAAGCGCCAATGGCACTGAATAGGGGTACTCTCCCTGTCCGGAGGGGGTAACTACCCATAAGTACTGCCCATAAGTAGGCATTTAGCTGTCCCACCCATTTTCCCTTCTCCCAGCTAGAGCCACATCGCAAACACAAAAAGAAAAGAAAGTAAACACACCATAGAATACCAAGATGAATAAAGAAAGCATTTTAAAAGAAAATAGAAGGGGTGAATACCCCACCCATCCTTTGGTATATCTTAACTTAGAAAATGAAAATACACGTCTCAACCACGTCTCAACCACTGCCAAAAATAGTTTAAACCCTGTCCTTGGGGATGTTTCTGCTAACGCTGTTGGGGAGGGTTTAATCTAATGTGGCAATGGCATAGGAACCAAATGAGGAGGTTAGTGGCCAGTAAGGAGGGAATAGTTAAAGCCTGTAAGGAACTAAATAACAAAAACAGTGTGATTAGGGGGAAGGGTAAGCAGGGAGCAGATGATGAAGGCAAAGGGAATGGTGGACTGAGGTGCATTTGTTTTAATACAGGAAGTGGGTGGCACAGTGGCACAGTGGTTAGCACTGCTGCCTCACAGCGCCAGAGACCCGGGTTCAGTTCCCGCCTCAAGCGACTGACTGTGTGGAGTTTGCACGTTCTCCCCGTGTCTGCGTGGGTTTCCTCCGGATGCTCCGGTTTCCTCCCACACTCCAAAAATGTGCATATTAGGTGAATTGGCCATGCTAAATTGCCTGTAGTGTTAGGTGCAAGGGTAAATGTAGGGGAATGGGTCTGGGTGGGTGCGCTTCGGCAGGTCGGTGTGGATTTGTTGGGCCAAAGGGCCTGTTTCCACACTGTAAACTAATCTAATCTAAAAAAAGTGTAGTAGGTAAGGCAGATGAACTGAGAGCTTGGATTAGTATCTCGGAGTATGCTGTTATTGCTATTACTAAAGCTTGGTTGAGGGAAGAGTAGATTGGCAACTAATTATCCGAGGAATTTGATGCTTCAGGAGGGATAGCGAGGGAGGTAGAAGTGTTGGAGGTGTTGAATTACTGGTCAAAGAAGATATCACACCAGTACTGAAGGAGGCAACTATGGAAGACTCGAGCAATGAGGCAATATGGGCAGAGCTCACAAATAAGAAGGGTACAAAACCAATGTTGGGGCTGTTCTACAGGCCTCCCAACAGTGAGTGTGAAATAGAGTCAGAAATATGTAAAGAGATGTGGAAAGGTGAAGGAGCAACAGGGTTATGGTGATGAGAGAATATAATTTTCCTGATATTGACTGTGGTTCACTTAGTGTTAGAGGTTTAGATGGAGCAGAATTTGTAAGGAGCATTCAGGAGGGTTTTCTAAATCAGTACGTACATAGCTGAACTCAAGAAGACACCATGCTGGATCTTGTGTTGGGGAATGAGCCTGGCCAGTTGGTTGAATTTTAAGTAGGGGATAATGTTAGGAATATTGATCACAATTCTAAAAGTTTTAGAATAATCATGGACAGAGACAAGAGTGGTTCTAATGGAAGAGTGTAAATCTGGGAGAAAGCTAACTAAACCAAAATTCAGAAGGAGAGGGGAATGTAGATTTGAAGCAGCTATTTGAAGGTAAATCCACGTTTGATATGTGCAAGGCTTTTAATGAGAATTTGATTAGAGTTGATGAGAGATGTGTTCATATGAAAATGAGGGACAGAAATGTCAAGATCAGGGAACCATGGATGACAGGTGAAATTGTGAGACCAGCTGAGAGGCAAAAGGATGCGCTTGTAAGGTGTAGGCGACTGAAGGCAGATGGAGCTTTGTAAGATTATTGTGAATGTAGGACCACTTTGAAAAAAAAATGAATTAAGATGTCTAAAGGAGTCATCAGGTATCGTTAGCGAGTAGGATTAACGAAAATCTCAAAGCCTTTTATTCATGTATAAGGAGCAAGAGGATAACAAGAGAAAAGGTTGGTCCACTCAAGGAGAAAGGAGGAAAGTTATGCGTCTAGTCAGAGAAAATGGGTGAGATTCTTAATGAGTACTTTGCATCAGTATTCACCAAAGAGAGGGACATGACTGGTGTTGAGATTAGGGATAGATCTTTGATTACTCTACATCAAGTCGCCATAAGGAGGAAGGAAGTTTTGGGTATTCTAAATGGCATTAAGGCATATAAGTTTCACAGGTGCAGATGGGATCTATCCCAGGTTACTGATGGAAGCAAGAGAGGAAATGGCTGGGTCTTTAATAAATATCTTTACAGAATCTTTGAACACAGGTAGATTAGATTAGATTAGATTACTTACAGTGTGGAAACTGGCCCTTCAGCCCAACAAGTCCACACTGCCCCGCCGAAGCACAACCCACCCATACCCCTACATTTACCCCTTACCTAACACTACGGGCAATTTAGCATGGCCAATTCACCTGACCTGCACATCTTTGGACTGTGGGAGGAAACCGGAGCACCCGGAGGAAACCCACGCAGACACGGGGAGAACGTGCAAACTCCACACAGTCAGTCGCCTGAGGCGGGAACTGAACCCGGGTCTCTGGCGCTGCGAGGCAGCAGTGCTAACCACTGTGCCACCGTGCCGCCCACACGGCACGGCACAGTAGAGTCCCAATGGATTGGTAAATTGCTTGTGTTGTCACCTTGTTTAAGAAGTGTAGCAGTGTTAAATCCAGGTAATTATACACAGGTGAGCATGATATCACTTGTAGGGATGCTGCTGGAGAAGGTACGGAGGGATAAGATCTCTTCCCATTTGGAAGAAAAGGGGCTTATAGGCTTATAGGTTTTACCAACTTCATAGAATTCTTTGCGGAAATTACAAAGTTGATTGATGAGTGGGACGCTGTAGATGTCATATACATGGACTTTGGTCAGGTGTTTGATAAGTTTCACCACAGTAGGTGGATAGGGAAATTGAAGTCACATGGGATGCAAAGTGTACTATCGAGATGGATAGAGAACTGGCTGGGCAACAGGAGACAGAGATTCGTAGTGGACATGAGCTTCTCAAAATCGAGATGTGTGAACATTGATGTTCCACAGGGATCCGTGCTGGGACAACTGTGGTTTGTGATATACATAAATGATTTGGAGGAAGGTGTAAGTGGTCTGATTACCAAGTTGGCAGAAAACACTAGAATTGGTGGAGGAGCAGAGACTGAAGAGGACTGCCAGAGAATAGCAGAATACAGGTAGATTGGAGAGTTTGGTAGAGAAAAGACAGATGGAGATCAATTGGGGCAAATGCGTGGTGATGCATTTTAAAAGATCCATTTCAAGAGCGAACTATACAGTAAGTGGAAAATTCCTGGGGAATATTGATGCACAGAGAGATTTGTGTGTTCAGGTCCGAGTTGGCAAAGCAGGTCAATAGAGTAGTCAAAAAGGCATATGGCATGCTTTCCTTCATCGGACGGGCATTGAGTATAAACGTTGGCAGGTCATGTTACAGTTGTATAAAATGTTGGTTTGGCCATATTTGAAATGCTGTGTGCAGTTCTGTTCGCCGCATTACTAACAAGCTGTGGATGGATTGGAAAAAGTGCAAAGGAGGTTTACTCGGATGTTGCCTGTTATGGAAGGCTCTAGCTATCAAGACAGTTTAACTACATTAGGATTATTTTCATTAAAAAGGTGGAGGTTGCGGGGATTCCTGAATGAGGTCTGCAGAATCAGGAGAGATATAGACAGGGTGCATAGCAAGAACCTTCTTTTCCCGGAGTGGGGGCTCAATTACAAGCTGTCATGAATTCAAAGTGAGATGGGAGAAGTAAAGAGGAGATATGCATGTATGTTCTTTATGGAGTGGGTGGTGGGTGCCTGGAATGCATTGCCAGTAGAGGTGGTAGAGACAGGCAGGATAGCATCATTTGAGGTGCATCTAGACAGATGTATGAATGGGCAGTTAGCAAATGATACAAACCCTTAGAAAATAAATGGCTCAACACTTCAACTCCCCCTCCCACTCCACCAAGGACATGCAGGTCCTTGGCCTCCTCCATCGCCAGACCATAGCAACATGACGGCTGGAGGAAGAGCGCCTCATCTTCCGTCTAGGAGCCCTCCAACCACAAGGGATGAACTCATATTTCTTCAGTTTCCTCATTTCCCCTCCCCCCACCTTGTCTCAGTCCCAACCCTCGAACTCAGCACCACCTTCCTAACCTGCAATCTTCTTCCTGACCTCTCCGCCCCCACCCCCTCTCCGGCCTATCACCCTCACCTTAACCTCCTTCCACCTCTCGCATTCCCAACGCCCCTCCCCAAGTCCCTCCTCCCTACCTTTTATCTTAGCCTGCTTGGCACACTCTCCTCATTCCTGAAGAAGGGATCATGCCTGAAACGTCAATTCTCCTGCTCCTTGGATGCTGCCTGACCTGCTGCGCTTTTCCAGCAACACATTTTCAGCTTAGAAAATAAGTGACAGGTTTCGATAGAAGATCTGCTTGTACGAGGGGGCATAACTACAAATTGAGGGGTGATAGATTTAAGACAAATGTCAGAGGCAGGTTCGTTACTCAGAGAGTGGTAAGGTCGTGGAATGCCCTGCCTGTCAACATAGTTAACTCAGCCACATTAGGGAGATTTAAACAATCCATGGATGAGCACATGGATGGTGATGGGATAGTGTAAGGCTACACGCTGAGAACAGTTCATTGGTCGGCGCACATTGAAGGCGAAGAGCCTGTTCTGCGCTGTATTGTTCTATGTTCTATCATCAATAGAAAAAAATAGAAAATAAATGCTCCAAACAGACTTCCTCTGTTTCTTTTCCAAAATGACAAAGACATACCCAAACAACACTACTGTTTATGCATACTAAATTGTTCAGATTAGGTTAATTTGTCCACAAATTCTCCTGCCTCCTCTGACCTGTCAAAGAGATGTACGGATCCATCTAAGCTGAATTGGAGCACTGCCGGATACCTCAGAGAATATTAAATCCCAAGCTCCCTCAATCTTCTCTTGACACCGTCATAGGATTTTCTTTTCCGGATCACCAACACTGAGAAGTCCTGGAAGAACATGATCTTAGAGCCCTCATAAATTAGGGCCTTTGGATCCTTCCCCTGGATTCTGGAAGCTTCCATGATTCTCTCCTTATCTCTATAATGATTAAACTGCACTGGGAAAAGACGAGAACTTTGACCAAAGCCTGATCTCTGCGTTAAGACCCAGTGAGCCCTCTCGGTCTTAAAGCCTCTCATACCAAGTTAAGGAATTTCGGCAACCAGTCCTCAATAAATTCCGCCGGCTGCTCACCTTCCTTACCGTCCGGCAGACCGATGATCTGAATATTTTTTCTCCTGCCCGTGTTCTCAAGATCATCCACTTGGTCGCGCAAATTACGAACCTGCATCACCAGGGCTTGGATCTCTTCCTTGAATGAATTGGCATCAGCTTCCACCACTGTGACCCTGTGCTCCACCTCATCTGTCCTCTTCTCCAGGTCTCTCAGCTACTGTTCATGCTTCTGCAGCATGAGAGAGATTGGACCCAGCTTCACTTCTATCTGTTTCCCCAACATTGCATGAGATTTTGTGAGCTTGTTCACCAGGGCCTGGAAGGTAATCGAGTCCAAGGACCCTGCACGCTGGGCCGTGGGCCCGGCCTCAAACGCTCCTCCTCCTTTTTTCGGCATCTCTGGACAGCAGGAAACACAGGTAAGTTAACTTTTAGAAGTTCCTTGGGACTTCATGATCTTTCTGGAGTCCCAGGATATCGCGATGGTCCAGGTTGGGCTGGTTGAAGGTTCATCCACTTGTGCTGTGTTGCGGAACTCTGCAATGCGATCCACCTAGATCACCGCCATCTTGGAGCCCCAAGGCTTATATTTTTAAAATTTAATCAAGAGACAGATCCCAATAAGAACACATAAACAAACAAGAATCCAGTCTACTCACTAACACAGATTTACAGCAAAGCTATACTTAACAATATTTACTTATCTGTTTCTGTGCTGTCACCTCTCTCCAAGGTCAGTTGTGAATTTTGCTGCTTGTTAAGTTTTCCTAGACACACTCTGATGTTGAGAGATACATGAATTCAAACAGTAAAGGCAGTAACTGGGCAGGTCCCCTGCTGTGTCAGTTAGCAGTGTGGGTTTCTTTCTTTCTCTCCCTTACAGACCAAGTGCTTGCTGCCTTTGTCAGTCTCCTTTTTTTTTAACTCAGAGCTATCTCTACCCATGTGAAAGAAGGTAAAAGATCTTGAAATATTTAAAAAACATTAACTGAACTGTAGGGTGAATTTGTACAATTACGTGCAAGGAACCGTGTGGTGTAAAGGGTTAATTATTTGACTTATTAATATCACATGTACAAAAATACAGTAGAAAAGTGTTGTTTTATATGCTAAACATTTTAATCATATCTGACATGAGTACATCAGGATAATAGAACAGAATGCAGAACATAGTGTTACAGCAACAGAGAAGGTGCAGAGAAAGATCGACTCGAAGATATGAGAGGTCTATTCATAAATCTGATAACAGCAGGGAAGAAGCTGTTCTTTAGTTGTTTGCTACGTGTCTTCAAAATTTTCTATCTTCTGCCCAATGGAAGAGGGTGGGAGGGATCTTTAATTATGTTGGTTGCTTTCCCAAGACAGCCGGAAGTGTTGGTGGAGGCAATGGCTGGAAGGCTGTTCTTGTGATGGACTGGGCTGTGTTCATGACTCTCTGTAATTTCTTGTGGTCTTTGGCAGAGCAGTTGCTATACCAAACTGTGATGCATCCAGATAGGATGCTTTCTATGGTACATCTATACAAATTGCTAAGAGTTAGTGTGGACATGTCGAATTTCCTTAGCCTTCTGAGGAAGTCGAGGCGTTGGTGTGTTTTCTGGACCATAGCATCGACGTGAGTAAATTAGGACAAATTCTTAGTGATATTTACTCCTCGGAACTGAATGCTCTCGACCAATTCCACCTCAGCACCATTGATACAAACGCAGGCATTCCAACACTCTGCTTCCTGAAGTCGAAGATCAACTCCTTCATTTGGCTGACTTTGAGGGAGAGATTGTTGTCTTCACACCATGTCACAAAGCTGTCCAACACTTTCCTGTATTCTGTCTTGCATTTTTTGAGATCCAATCCACTACGGTGGTGTCATCAGCAAATTTGTAAATGGAATTAGAGCTGACTTTGACTACACAGTGGTGAGTGTAAAAGCAGTACAGTCATGGGCTGAGCACACAGCCTTGCTGGTCACCAGTGTTGAGGAGGAGGGACCAGAGTCCCAGGTCTCAGAGTTTGGAGATGAGTTTTATTGGAATTATGATGTTGAAGGCAGAGCTAAAGTCAATAAATAGGAGTCTGGAATAGATGTTCTTGTTATCCAGATGTTGAAATCATAAGTGTAGGTCCAGCGAGATGGTGTCTGCGTTGGACCTATAGTGATGGTAGGTGAATTGTAGCAGAACAAGGCTATCTGGGAGGCTCGAGGTGATGTGTGCCATTACTAACCTGTTCAATCATTTCATACTAATGGGTGTCAGCGTAACTAGGTAGTAGTCATTAAGGCACATTGCATAATTTTCTTTGGCACTGGGATGACAGGGCCTTTTTCAAGCAGATGGGAACCTCACATTGTAATAAGGAGAGGTTAAAGTAGTCAGTGATTACTCCCACCAGCTGGTCTGTGCAGAATCTGAGTGCACGGCCGGAAACTCCATCAGGGCCAGTCGCTTTCTGTGGGTTCACCCTCAAGAAAGCTGATCTAACCCCTGTGGTGGTGACTGTGGGTACAGGCTGCTGGGGCAGGTGACATAATTTCACTGACCTTCTGTTCAAGATGACAGGGAATGCACTGAACTCATCAGGGAGGGCTGCATTGTTGTCAGTGATTCTATTAGACTTTGCTTTGTAGCCCGTTATGTAGAGTAATAGTCAACGTGTATTCATGAGGTTAGTCTGAGACTCTAGTTCAGTCCAGTATTGTCTCTTGCTGTCCCTGATGGCTTTGTGAAGATCATACCTGGATTTCCGGTATAGGTCAGGATTACCTGACCTGAACACCTCAGACCCAGACTTCAGTGGGGAGTAGATCCCCTGGTTCATCCATGGTTATGGTCTACAAAACATTCAGATTATTTTCTTTGTCACAGTTTAATGTTATCATTAAACTTCCTCTTTAACAAGGGATGTTGGGTACATCTTTTGGAATTTCTCATAAATGAAAATATTTAGTTAAAACATTATCTTATGTATGTCATCACAGTAAATGTTGGTAACTAAGATGTTAAAGTTACAAGTAGGACATGTAGCCTTTCACTGTCAGGAATCCATAAACAATTACACATGTGAAACTATTCCAATGGGTCTTATTATTGCCTAGAACATACAAACGAACAAGATGACACCAGAGATATCTTAGCGCAAAAATTTCTTCCCAAAGTTATACAGCTGTGCACTGCTTCTTTTTATTAATCTGAGTTCTGAAGTTGAAAAGACTGATATAATCTGTAATGTCATTGACTTTCCAAATTAGCATTTCCTGTATGACAGGGTAAGAGCTTGCAAATGTTTTGAGCAATGTTTCTTTCAGTTACAATAAAGTCTGTGTAACCTCTGAACTTGTGGAAGAAAAATAATCATTTATTACATTGAGCATATTCAAATTCTTCATTGTCATGAGGGAAGAAAATTTTGTTATCTCTTAGTTTGAAAAGGTTTATCTAATTTTATAAATATACCTTAGCTCCATGTCCAACTTTATTATAACATTTGACTGTACATTAGCCACGTCTGGTAGTGGACTGTGTAACCAGTCTGGCAGTGTGTGCTGATTGTATTCATATGTTCAAAATGGGATTGGTTCTTGGCCAGGGTAGAGATCACATCATTGAGAAGGGAAGTGGATTAACAATTTACAAATAGTTGATGTGTGTTTAAAAATTCTGAAATAAATCAGGCTAATCTGTGTTCAATCCTGTTTCAACAGCAAAATCCTACAGAAATTGCCATTAATTCACCTTATTTTGCCACTATTTTAATGAAAGTGAATGTCAGAATATAAGGGGAGAAATATTTAAGATGCAATCCTAGGACAAGTGTATCTATTATAAGGACTATGGTGTAGTGACTTTATTACTAGTTAAAGACCACCAAAGCGGTGAATTCAAATCTCGCCACAAGAGCTTGTGAATTAAAATGTAATAAATCTGGTGAATTATTGCCACAAACAAAAACAGAAATTGCTGGAGAAGCTCAGTAGGAAAGGCCACCAGACCTGATACAATAACTCTGATTTCTCTCTGCAGATGCTGCCAGACTTGCTGAGAGAAATCAGAGTTTTTCAGTGATTTCTGTTTTTGTTTCTGATTTCCAACATCCACAGTTCTTTAGTTTTTTTTGTTTAAGATCATAGTGACTGGATTAGAGTCTTATTGCCAACTTGGTCAGGTTAATGTTTCATTGACAACACAATGACTATGTTGGCTTGAGGTAACTAATTGAACCCACCTCATAAGAAAATAGATTTTCTGTCTGGGAGTCTGTATATTTTGGAAATTAGGAATGTGCTATTTATTGACTTTGAGCAATTTGCGATGGTAATGTGCTCGGTCTTGCCACTGAACAGTGGGAAGGGAACAAGAGAGCATCACCGGTAACGTCTGAAGGGGTCATCTTGTGATGGGACAGAGGAAACACTCACCTTAACACCACCCCCCCGACCCCCTAAAGATATTCAGCTGGTTGTGAACTCTCCCAGATACCACAAGTCCAGGAACCCTTTCCATCACACCTCTCTACTTTGGCAGGAATGCAGATACACCTGCGCCTGCCACATTAAAGCATGATGGATGGCCTTGCACCCACTTCTCTGATGCCAACTTGGAGTATCCCAGGTCCCCAGTGAATCTGGGACAAATTCCTGAACTCTGCCTCTTCTTTTCCTATCACTGTGCATGTGAAATGTCAAACATTCAGAAAATGTAACCCTCTCATTAAACATTGTTTTCAGCACGGGCTGAATTCTTCACCAGAAAGACTCAATAATTGCCACTCACATGTAAACAGAAAATCTATATATAGCCCCATTAAGTAGATAGTGCATGGCTTCTTAAAGCACAGGGCCTTGAATATATAAATCTAATGAGCCCATTCATTACAATTCAGTGTTTTGCACGTGGTTTCTGTTGTTAGTGAAATAATTTGGGGGAGACTGATATTGTTCCAGACCGTTAAGTTTATAAACCATTCAGACACTTGGCTTTTCACAACTGCTAATTCTTTTAACTAGCAACTTCTTAGTGTAGTGCAATTTTTTTGCTGATTACAAATCCTAACTTAGTTTGGAACATAGCTTTGTGATGTGTGATGATCTTGTCTTTTAGAAAACAGAAGACAATTTATCCTGAAATAGAAATTCAATAATCACGGCGGCTCGAGGTACAATTTTATAATGTGTTTTTTTTCAGATTTTTAAAGATTTTAGACAGAATTCCTGTGACTTTGTTATGAATTGAATTACATTGTTCGCCACTTTTGAGGTGCAAAAGACAACTACAAATGCTGATGAAATCAGAATGTTGGAACTACACAATGAGAATATCAGCATCTGAAGAGAATGAAGCCAGATTAATTTTGAGTTGTCAACTTTTTTGACAGATCTGGGAACTAAAGAATAAACAAGTACATTTGACATGACTAATAATGAGAAACAATGAGGAGACAGGACAGAGGAGGACATAGATTAAGTAAAGAGGGAAACTCTGAAATTGTGCAAATGTACTTATGATAATCAAGAGGTTCCCAGCTAAGATACGTGAGTGCACAGATTAGCATCCCTAATGCACTAAACTCTTGATTTCCTCCCTGTGAGATTTTATTGCAAGAATTTGGAGTATTATTGATAGGTGCTTATTTCTTGCTCAGTTCACCAGTCAATATTTGAAGAGAATTACGTGATTTTGGTTCAGTGTTTTAATGGCTACTACATAAACTGGTCAATTTCATTAAGAGCCAGTGACTTGGTGAGAAAGTGCCAGGTGATAAGTGGGAGTGGACAGCCATTAACTTACGAGTTCTTCTCTTTGGGATCTCTTGTGGTGCAGTGGTATCATCCCTCCCTCTGAGCTAGGAGAGCAAGGTTTGAAGTTGGACCTGCTCCAGAGGTGTGTAGTAACATCTCTGAACAGGCTGATTAGAAATATATTCATTACTTTCCTGAATTAAGATGCTCACCACTTATTTTTAATTGTTCTGTAAATATTGATGTTATAGTTTACTTGCTTATTATCAATATGGCATTCTCAATTATAATGGACTGCAGTGGTTCAAGAAGACAGCTCACCATCGCCTTCTCAAAGGGCAATTAGGGACGGGCGATAAATGCTGGGCCCAGCCAGTGATACCGTGTCCCACAAATGAATAAAACAAAATTATGCAAGGCTGGTGAAGTAGTTGACAGTTGGCTGAATTAAATGATGCTTTGGTCCCATAGATTCACAGAGTAGGATGTAATGGTAATGCCAAGTAACTAAAAAAGTACTATGGTGACATGGGTTCAGACTGCACTTGGCAGTTGGTGAAATTTACATTTAATTCATAAATCTGGAATATGAAAGTAGTCTTAATAATGGTGATCATGAAACGGTCATCATTTACAGTAAAATCCCATCTAATTCACTCATGCCCTTTAGGGAAGGACATCTGCCATCCTTACCTAGTCTGGGCTCCATGTGATGCCAGGTAGATGCCCTCTCAAGTGATTGAGCAGTCCATTCAGTTCAAAGGCAGTTACACATGTGTTGAAAATATGTTGCTAGAAAAGCACAGCAGGTCAGGCAGCATCCAAGGAACAGGAGAATCGACATTTCGGGCATAAGCCCTTCTTCAGGCTTCTTATGCCCGAAACGTCGATTCTCCTGCTCTTTGGATGCTGCCTGACCTGCTGCGCTTTTCCAGCAACACATTTTCAACTCTGATCTCCAGCATCTGCAGACCTCACTTTCTCCTCGAAGAGTTACACATGTGTACCAACTGCTCAGTGACACCCACAGTCCATTCATAGAATTAAAATAACTGGAATTGGAGGACCACCAGAAATTCATCCTCATTCTTTCTCTATTCACTCATGGGATGTGGGCATCACTGGCTGGCTAACATTTATTGCCCAACTCTGGTTGCCCTTGAACTGAGTGCCTTGCTACGCCGAGGGCAGTTGAGAGTCAACCACATTGCTGTGTGTGTCTGGGGTCATGGGAACGCCAGACCAGGTGAGGAAGACAGATTTCCTTCCTTGAAGGATATAGTGAGCCAGATGGGTTTTTCTGATGATTGGTGATGGTTCATGGTCCTCAGTAGGTTCTTATTTCCAGACATTTATTCCGTATTGAATTCCAATGCCACCACCTACCTTGGTAGGGTTCAATCCGAGCTCCTCAGAACATGAGCTGAGATTCTGGCTTAATAACCTGGAGACAATACCATGAGGTCATCACTTCCCCTGTCTATTTTGGCAGTGCACTGCAATGGAGCAGAAATGAAAGTGGCCGAGAGACAGAGATATCAAAAAAGATGCCTGAAAGCTGTTTGGTCATTCACAGTAGTAGAAACAAGAGTCAATCTATCATAAATACTATCTGAGCCTGGAGAGAGCTGCTAGAAATACTTTGAATAGAAATTTAACATATACATCTCATATACATATAATCAAATTACTTTTTACAAAAGTTGATAATGTTTCAAACTTGTCATAGTGCTGTTTTCGAATTTGACTGCTGTAGTGTTAGTAACAGCGGGGGGTCAGTGAGCTGCAGGACAGTGAGCTCAAAACCCCATAACCTTTCTGCATCCAATCAGCAGCGAGAAGTGCATGGTTCCTGCTTTGGTGTTCAAATGGAATAGATTGAATGCCATGAAATCTAATAAGAAATACCTCTGTGAGTGCGGTGAAGAATGAATTGGCAGATCTAAATATTTAATGAAACAGGAAATCCCAACTGATGCATAGAATTAACACTTGTTTGTGCTGAGGAAATGTTGCCCATTTATAATTGTCAGGTTATGAGACACTAACTACTCTGTGTCAGATTAAACTAATTACAAAGTTTGCAGGGTGGCTGAGTAGATCACACTAAACCTTTCTTTTGTAGATTACTCACATCAATCTCCTATGTTATATGCTGTATGTGACCATCTAATTGCTCTGCACTCTCAGACTCTGCCCAGTTCATCCTGATTCCTCACAAAGTGGCTTCATGATTGGATTGTGAGTGACAACCTTACACATCCTTTTCTAAGAAGTTGCTCATGCACTACCTGTGGTGATGATATGTGTATTTTTATTGCCAATGGCTGCTCATTTAAATCATATTTTTATCATTTAAATCATGGTCAGGTAGAACAGAAATTGCCTGAGTTCCTGCTAAATCTGTTTGCATGACCTGAACAATCCCCAATTCAAGAAGCAACCTTCTTTCAGCTGTACACACAATCATCAATAAATGTTCAGGATTGAGATGGACTTGTTACAGATTTAACTCTGTGCTAATTGCCAAAGGTTCACTTCGCTCCATTGTGACTAGAAGAATGGTGGAGAGCCAGTTACTCACTAAAAGTTGAATTGTGATAGAATCAATGAACAATTACAGTTCAAAAGGAGGCCATTCGATCCAATGAGTTTGTGCCAGCTCTCTGCAAGAACAATTCAACTGATTCTATTTCCCTCACTTTTACTCTGATCTAATTTCCCTTTGAAAGCTACAATTGAATCTGACTCCACCACCTCTCAGGCAGCGTATCTGAGTTCTGACTCACTCAGTGTGTAAAGAGCAGGTTTCTCATTTGGAGTTTGATTCTTTTGGTAATCACTGTAAGTAGTTGTTCTCTGGTTCTTGATGCTTCTGTAAAAGGGACCGACTGTCCAGACCCTTCATCCTCTTTGTTTGAAAATGTCTACTGAAGTCTGTTCTCAAAATTCTCAACAAAGCGAACAATCACAGCTTCACCAATTTATCGTCATAACTGAAGTCCCACTCTGCAACCATTCACTTGTAGCTTTCTTACATACTCTCTAATTCGTTTGTATCCTTACTAAAGTGCAATCATGGAATCCTTACACTGTGGAAGCAGGCCATTCAGTACACATCAACTCTCCAGACTCTATCCATGTAACCCTGTGTTTCCCATGGCTAATCCACCCAACCTGCACATCTTTGGACTGTGGGAGGAATCACACACAGACACAGAGAGAATGTGCAAACTCCACACAGTTGCCCGACGGTGGAATTGAACACAGGTCCCTGCTGTTTGAGGCAGCAGCATTAACCACCTAGCCACAACATGTGACATTGGACACCATACTCTGAGTGAGGTTAAACTAGCGTTTTGCAAAGGTGCCCTATAACTTTCTTTGTATGAGCCTTTATATTTGATTCTTCTATTAAGCCTAGGATCCTGTTTGTTTTTCTGACTACTTTGTTGACTGTGATCAAAATTATTGTTGCTCCGACTGCTATAGTTACTATTTTCTTCTGAGGCATGAAATTAATGCCTTGATTTGTTACAAAGTGACATCTATTTGGAGTATTTACTTCTTAATATAGCATCAAGTCATAGAAAAAGTACACTTCAAACCCGCAGGGAGCTAATTTTACAGTAAAGCAAACAGTTAGCCATCTTACACATAGCTCGCTGGAGAATCAAAACTACTTTCCAGAAGAGGAGACAGCCTATACTGTGGATCGTTCTGAATAAAGGTGTACTTTTGTATAATTTGTAATTACTATTCAGACAAGAACAGTAAATGGTACAATGTATTAAAACCAATATTCTGCTGTTTGCTACAGTTACGTTGACATTCTTAATAGCTCTGGGCAGTTTTCAGATGAAATCCTGAGATTTACTCTGCAATAGCCTTGAGATTTAAGGCTGAAATGTACAAAATCTTAGGTGTCCCTTTTCCAGGAATAAATTTGAAGCAAGATGTCAGTAAGGGAATGGCTTTGCATCTTCCACGTGTGAATATGGGCTAAGTTTGGCTTTTCCCAGGTCGGGTAATGCCACAACAATGTGATTCTCCTCAGTGGGATAGGCAAGACCCGATAAATATTCCTGGTTACCCATGCTGGAAAAATGCATTTTACTCAATTCCCCAAAAATGTTTCTTTGCCCCAATTTTCATTGATTATAATAATAGTCATTTATAGGGTGTGGCCATTGCTGCTTCAGTCGGCATTTATTGCCCATCCCTAACCCCAGTAAAAAGTCAACAAGTTTGTTGTGGTTCTGGAGTCACAAGTCCAGGGCAGATAAGGGTGGCACTTTCCTTCCTGAAAAGGCATTAGTGAACTAGATGGGCTTTTCCCTAAAAGTGAACTCACTTGACTTGAAATTCCAGATTTTTATTGAATAGAAATCCCACCATCTACCACGACAGGATTTGAACTCAGTCCCCAGAGTTTTACCTGGGTCTCTGGATTGATAGTCTAGTGGTAATACCACTAGGCCATTGCCACCAAAACCAGCTACAGACTCAATAAGGGGACATTGCTGTCACACATTATACAGCATGGAAACAGACCTATCAGTTCAGTTCATCCATGCCGACCAGACATCCCAATCTGACCTAGTCCTATTTTCCAGCATTTGGCCCATATCCCTTTAAAATCTTCCTATTCATATGCACATCCAGATTCATTTTGTGATGATACTGTCACTTTAGAAGGTCATTTTTTCCTTTTTTCTCTGGAGAGAGGTTGTAAGGCAAAGATATGGAACTGGCTACTGAAGATGACTTGAGTAAGCTTGAGTGTTTTTTTTAACAGCCTGAATGGTCAGCGCTCACAGATCCAAATTTCTGGGTTTGTTTTTTTCAGGATCATCAGAAGCTCTTGGGGTCTCAACAGAGTTGGAAGTGTCAGTGAATGTCTCCTGACTGTTTCACTCTCTGAATCTTTTCTTGATGTTTTTTCTCCTGGATTGGAGAACTGCATGTGAGAATGTGTGTCTGAATTTGCCTTTTTGCCAAGGGATGTGTTTATGGGATATTATTGTACTAGAGCAGCTAATTAATAATAGGTACTGTATCTATTATTTGGTTAAGTTTTACAGAGATGTTGTTCTAAGTTCCTCTTTTGTTCATATTTTAACTATAGTGTTTAAACAAATCGTGTGTTGCTTAACACTGAATAGTTTGACAAGTTGCATCACATTTGGAATGTGATGCACTTCATATCTGCCTCTAAAATAAGAAAACTTTAGGGTCTAGGTTACCTTCTTAAGATATTTTGAAGGGTCTGGTCTGCTCCATAACACTTTGAAATAAGACCATAAGACATAGGAGTGGAAGTAAGGCCATTCGGCCCATCGAGTCCACTCCGCCATTCAGTCATGGTTGATGGGCATTTCAACTCTACTTACCCGCACTGTCCCCATATCCCTTAATTCCTTGCGAGATCAAGAATTTATCAATCTATGCCTTGAAGACATTTAATGTCCCGGCCTCCACTGCGATCCATGGCAATGAATTCCGCAGGTCCACCACTCTCTGGCTGAAGAAATGTCTCCTCATTTCCATTCTAAATTGACCCTCTCTAATTATAAGGCTGTGCCTATGAGTCCTAGTCTCCCCGCTTAATGGAAACAATTTCCCAGCGTCCACCCTTTCTAAGCCATGCATTATCTTGTAAGTTTCTATTAGATCTCCCCTCAAACTTCTAAACTCTAATCTAATTATAAGGCTGTGCCTATGAGTCCTAGTCTCCCCACTTAATGGAAACAATTTCCCAGCGTCCACCCTTTCTAAGCTATGCATTATCTTGTAAGTTTCTATTAGATCTCTCCTCAAACTTCTAAACTCTAATGAATACAATCCCAGGATCCTCAGCTGTTCCTCGTATGTTAGGCCTACAATTCCAGGCATCATCCGTGTGAATCTCCGCTGGACACGCTCCAGTGCCAGTATGTCCTTCCTGAGGTGTGGCACCCAAAACTGGACACAGTATTCTAAATGGGACCTAACTAGAGCTTTTTAAAGTCTCAGAAGCACATCGCTGCTTTTATATTCCAACCTTTTTGAGATAAATGACAACATTATTTGTGCTTTCTTAATCACAGACTCAACCTGCAAGTCAACCTTTAGAGAATCCTGCACTAGCACTCCCAGATCCCTTTGTACTTTGGCTTTATGAATTTTCTCACCATTTAGAAAATAGTCCATGCCTGCATTCTTTTTTCTAAAGTGTAATACCTCGCATTCGCTCACGTTGAATTTCTTCAGCCATTTCCTGTACCACTCTCCTAAACTGTCCAAATCTTTCTGCAGCCTCCCCATCTCCTCATACTACCTGCCTGTCCATCTAACTTTGTATCATTGGCAAACTTCGCTGGAATGCCTCCAGTCTTTTCATCCAGATCATTTATATATAAAGTGAACAGCTTTGGCCCCTACACTGACCCCGGTGGGACCCCACTTGTCACCAGCTGCCATTCCGAAAAAGAACCATTTATCCCAACTCTCTGCTTTCTGTCAGACAGCCAATCCTCAATCCATGCCAGTAGCTCACCTCGAACACCATGGGCCCTCACTTTACTTAGCAGCCTCCCATGAGGCAACTTATCAAAGCCCTTTGGGAATTTAGAAATCTCATCCTTAACGATGGATTCTAGAATTTTACAAACAACTGAGTTTAGGCTAATCGACCTATAATTTTCCATCTTTTGTTTTGATCCTTGAACAATGGGGTTACAACAGCGATTTTCCAATCATCTGGGACTTTCCCTGACTCCAGTGATTTTTGAAAGATCACACCCAATGCCTTCACTATTTCCTCAGCCACCTCCCTCAGAACTCTAGGATGTGGTCCATTGGGACCAAGAGATTTATCAATTTTTAGACCTTTTAGCTTTTCTCGCACTTTCTCTTTTGTAATGGCTACCATACTCAACTCTGCCCCCTGACTCTCCTTAATTGTTGGGATATTGCTCATGCCTTCCACTATGAAGACTGATGCAAAGTACTAATTAAGTTCTTCAGCTATTTCCTTATCTCCCATCATTAGCCTTCCTGCATCTATACAATATTGGAATTGTACCAGGCTTCACCATTTCTTCTGTAGTCTGTTCCATCCATGCATTACCCTCTGCGTGATCAAGTCACCTTATACCTATGCCCTCTAGTTGTGGACTCCCCCCACACTAGGAAAAAGACCTTGACTATTTACCCTTTCCATGGCCCTCATGATTTTATAAACTTCTATAAGGTCGCCCCTCAGCCTCCGAAGCTCTGGGGAAATAGTCAATTGACCTTTGCATTCTTGGCTCAAAACATTGAAAATTGAAAGTGTTAAAGAAAAAGATTTAATTCAATGTGCTGACATATATTCCTACATGTACCCTTTAAACAAAGATGCATAGTGACTTCCTAAAATGTGTAATTGGCATAGGAACAGGAGCAAGTCATTCCACGTCTTGAACTTATTTGTATATTTAACGAAATTATTGATGATCAAAACTATTAGCTATAAATTCTCATAAATAATTCAATGAAACTGGAAACAGTTTTTGCCAGTTTTCCTGTTATTCTGTTTTTCCTTTCTTCTTTAGTTAGTTATCTCTCAGTGATTTCATTTTTAATGTGTTTGAGAGAACTTACACTTGGCCATCAAATCTACAATTTATTTTCTGGAATGGGCGCTAGTCAAGGTAGTGAAAAATGGCAAAGTTCACAGCAGACTTGGTGAACACCAGTACGAAGATGATGAGATGTTTAAGAATTCCAGTGGAATTGAAGAAAGCACTGATGATGTTGTAAAGGCAAAATACTGTGGATACTGGAAATCTAAAATACACGAGAAAATTTGTGAAAAAGCTGGCAGCACCTGCAGAGAAGGGGAAATGGTTGATGTATCAGGTCATGACCTTTCACCAGAACTGTTTGTTCATTACACAATGCGATGGCGTGCTGTGAATTGAGAAATGGCAACTGTCTCAGTTGTTTGTGTTACTCCTGGGGTTTCAAACCTGTGGATTCTGACCATTATGAAGCCTGGGAGTTGGACATCTGACTATCTGGTGTACAATCTTGAAGCTGCTACACTTAGCTAGACTGCTCCTAGAATGAGTCTGCTGATATCTGTCATTACCTTATCTTGAAACAACTGCTGTCTGACCCATAGGAGTTCAATTAAACTCTTTATTTACATTTAAGGGTACAGATACTGATTCCATTTGAGCTCTCCCACCCTTCTTTTCTCAGAGTCTCAATAGTAATTGGCTGTCATTGTCAGAGTTACAATCTCATTAGCAAATTCACTTCCATTAGACTTTTGTGGAAAGGCTTTTAGTTCTACACACCAGCTCCTTCTAACAAGTCAGCAGGCATAACACATGAAAGCTTCTACAATACATTTGATAAAGACACCAAAGTAGAAAAATAATCCCTTTATTGGCTTCAATGGTCTTTGTGAGGACCTGAGCATTCACAGGGAACTGATAATCTGCATCAAACATACAGTAACAATAAAAATTGTGTCTATTGAAGTTAGTGCCTGTGATTCAATTCAAGGTGTGTCTATTTACAGCAATAAGGCATGTATTCTTAAAGGCACACACTAATTAGAACAGCAGCTCAGCAACAAAATACGATACTTTGTATTATATATAAAAGAGACCAATGAAACAGCAGATCAGTTTGTTTATTTAATCAAACAAGAAGGGGATAACCACAGATAATATGATTCTCCAGAGCTGTAACATATAATCAAGCAAAACAGTAGACTGTTATAATCTACATCATTCAACACTCAGCAGTTGCATGTTTGGTGAAAGAGATAAAGTATATAATATAGTTGTTGGAATTTGGATTGGATGAAAAAGAGATACAGATGGATATGAGTTACTGCTGTGAAGACATGTTATCAAAAGATCAGCAAGTCGTTATAAAACAATGACATAAATCCAGCATTGTTCAGAAAGCATGTGACAGTGTTGTTATTGAGAGGATGTTGCGTTTATCACAGGTAGAATTAGAATTAGTTTGACTGTCACATGTATTCAGGTACAGGAGTACAGTGAAAAATGTACGAAGTTGTCATTCCCAGTGCCATTGTAGGTACAAAGGTACCGAGGACAAAATCTTAAAATTTCACCATTACAGCTGTGCTGTAGCCATGGGCTGCAGTTACTCCAAGGTAGGCTCAAGCCTGCACTGGGCCCACACTCCCCATGACGGCTTGCTCTCCTCCACATTTAAAGCCATTAGCTTTATGTTCAGTTCAGAGGAATTAGAACTGAGTTCATAAACAAGTTTTTTAGTTCAGTTTAGACAACATCAGTGTTAAGGTGAGAAGGGAATTTTAACTTCCCTCTTAGTAAGAGCTTTTCAGTTCAGTTGAAGGGAAGCTGATCAGCCCCAGCACAAGTATCTAGTTTGTGTAGTTTCCAGACCAGGAGAGGTTATCGAAACTGAGAAAGTATAGGTTGTCAGATGTGTGAAGAGTTTATGGCAGCAGACTTGGAAGGCAATGGTCAACTTGTCCTCACAGTCCATGGAAAAGAATCTGGAAGGAGTCAGTTAAAGAGAACCTAAAGAGTTGAGATAGAGTATAACTTCTGTGGTCTTGAGTCTTTGTAGTGGAAAGAGTTGAGAAACATACTGAACCTTTGATTTGATGATTGTGTAAGATCTTTCCAACTGTTATGTCAGCTGTTTTGTTTTTCCCTTTTGTGTCATGAGATTATGCTTTGTTGTTAAAGAACATCAATAATGTGATATGAAAGTGTTTCAGTGATAAGCCACCATAGTAATTGACAAAGCAAATGAATTTTGTGATCTGTTCAGCCAGCTTTCATTCTGGGGTCTGACTTGTCATGTGGTACCAGCTGCTGTGAGCACAACACATGTTACAGTTACATCTCCATTGAGTATTTCCTGTTACTGAAGCAATGTTAGGATAGAGGAAAGTGGAAGTGATGCAGGAGGTCCGAATCTGCCTTATTAAATGGCAGAGTGCTCCAGAGAGATTGTACAGGTTACTGTTGTTCCTATTTTGCATGTTTACAACCAGAACTTTAAGAGGAGTTAAATACTAATCGCAGATACTGAACTATGGCATAGGAGAATAGAGCAGGAGAATGATTTTAGACAATTATGGAGAAAAATAACCAATCTATTGTCAAATGTCATGCAATTGTCAAAGTACACCTTTGCCTTTCTATGTTCAATGTTCAGTTCTCTGTCTGAAGGCAGGACTGACCACAGCACATGGATTTTCAATATGGATAGGGCAAATTCAACAAGTCAACAAGTCAACAACCTCAACTGGAAATGGGGTCAAAGCGATTGGCACCATTATGATCCACATCAATCAGCCACCAGGGAGACCAGATTGCCATGGCAACACACACTTTTAAAATTCATGTTATAGCTCAGGCCTGTGGATAATAATGGTAGAGAATCAATTTTCTTCCTATCACTTGGTTGACTGGGATTTCCTCCCACTCTCACAATCTGCTAATAAGATGTTAATCCATGCCAATGATGGCCCAACTAATCAGCACCCTTTTCCCATTCTGTACAAAATGATATCTCTTTTCTCAAGACAGTTTCTTGCTTCTCATTCTGATGAGTGCAAGACAGAAAACATCAACTTCTTGTCTCCTTTTAGCTATATTTAAATAATTGTTTGATGCTTTGGTAGACTTTTTGATTGTTTAAAAAAAAATCTTTTTTGATGTTTCAGACGAGAACATTTCAAAGCGAAACGTATCTGCTTCTTAAATAATCTCTAATATCAGGTGGGTGAACCAAATCTGCATAACCCTGTAAATATTATATTCTTATGAGTATGAATAGTCATTTCCTACTAGACATGAGGTGGAGAGAGAGTATGCAAGACCAGAAGAGAAGGTGCATGTGTGAGGAGAGGAGAGATAATGAGTGGGTGTGTGAGATGGAGATCACTGTGTGTGACTAAAGGTGAATGGGTAGATTTTGTGGAAAGACAGATGAGATGAAAAAATTACAATCTTGACAGACTCATGTCAGCTGTTTTTTCGCTCTTTATCAAAATCTCTTTCTTGATGGTACAACCATGGAATTATAAACGTCTTTAAAAGAAGTGGACTATTTTGTTACATTTGCCCCAATATTCCTGGTGAAATGTGTATTAAAGTCTAATTGCTTTTCTGTTAAATTGTTAATATTTGTGCTTCAATGATAGTAACTGAAACATCAGTGATCTAGGTACTTAGTCTCTATTCTGTAGGGACAGTAATGATATAACACATCAAATGATCCTTCACAAATACAGTGAGTGTTATTGTCTTGGCAAGAATTTTACTGCCTATCTCTAACTACCCAGAGGCCAGTTATGTATCAACAACTTGGCTGTGGGTCTAGAGTCACAAGTAAATTAGACCAGGAATTCCCTCCCTAATTGCATTATCTACTGTGTGTGGATTACAGTTGTTCAAGAAGGCAGCTCACCGGCAACTAGGGATCAGCAATAAATGTTGGGCCCAGCCCATGATGTCCACATCCAGCCAGTGAAAACAAGGTAAAGATGGCAGATTTCATTCCCTGAAAGACATTAGTGAACCTGATAGATTTTTAGGACAACTGATGTAGGGTACACAGTTGTTATTTGATTAGCTTTATTTTTCTAAACATTTTAAAATTGAATTCAAATTTCGCCATCTGCTATGGCGGGTTTCAAGCCCATGGATCTAGAATATTAGCCTTGGGCTCGGGATTGCGTCAGCCTGGGGTTTGGGATTGCACGCTCTGTGATGTAGTGGATAAAGTGTGGAGCTGAAAAAATGCAGCAGGTTAGGCAGAGGAGCAGGGGAGTCGACGTTTATGGTCAGAACCTTTCATGAGGACTTGCCCAGTGACATTACAACTATGTCACCACTCTTCATGAATGTTGTGGGACAGTATGTGGCTGACAAATAGGAGGGGCAAAGCTAGATCCTTTAGGGAGCACAGAGAAATGCTGCAGGGACAAGAGGAGATGCCTATTGTTTGTGAGTTTTTGGCTATGTTTATGTAGAGCTGAAAATGTGTTGCTGGAACAGCACAGCAGGTCAGGCAGCATCCAGGGAACAGGAGAATCGACGTTTCGGGCATAAGTCCTTCTTCAGGAATCCTATGTTTATGTAGAGCCAGATGAGTGTAGTCCCATCCAGCTGGATGCAAGTGAAGAAGTGTTGGAGGAGGATGGACTGTGTGGCTGTACAATGACAAAGGCTGCAGAGAGGTTGGAAAGGACAAAGAGGAGATATTTACCTTCAACACAGACATAAGAGTTGTTCTGATACTATGGTGGAGATGGAACTGTGACTGGCAGGATTCAGACATGAAGTTCCAGAAAGATGGAGACGTGGACTTTCAAAACACTTTCATGTTCAGGGACTTTGAAGAGGAAAGAGAATTTGGGAGTGGATTTTACATTTGCACAAATAAAAGGTGAACATTTTGGGTGGCCAAGTTTGGAGATGACAAGCATGGAAGAGGGTGGGAGAGAAATCTGCTCACAGTCTCAGCTGGTAGGGAAGCTGTAGTACAAAGATGGACAATGGGGCAGGAGCTGCTCATAGTGAGGACGGGGAATGGGAGAAAATAGGTTAGCTCTGAGCTTGGGCAGAGTGGCACTGTGGAAGTGAGGAAAATGGCAGCTGACTGGTTGATCTCAACCCCAATGAGAAAAGCCACTATGATCTCCTCATATTTACACAAAGAAAAGTGGAGGTGGCAGTGGTCAGGAGGCAGTTGAGAAGAGAGACCAGGAAGTAATCTTTGCATTTCAGGTTATCTATGAGTATAGAACCATTTCAGTGGAAAAGAACAGGACCTGATGCTTTGTGGTCCAGTCAAGTCGAGCAATTAGATTAGATTAGATTAGATTACAGTGTGGAAACAGGCCCTTCGGCCCAACAAGTCCACACCGACCCGCCGAAGCGAAACCCACCCATACCCCTACATTTACCCCTTACCTAACACTATGGGCAATTTAGTATGGCCAATTCACCTGACCCTGCACATCTTTGGACTGTGGGAGGAAACCGGAGCACCCGGAGGAAACCCACGCAGACACGGGGAGAATGTGCAAACTCCACGCAGTCAGTCGCCTGAGGCGGGAATTGAACCCGGGTCTCTGGCGCTGTGAGGCAGCAGTGCTAACCACTGTGCCACCGTGCCACCCAATTGTCTGCCATAACTATTCAGACCCTTTTCCTCTTGGAATTATGGGGTCAGAGACAAGGGCTGTACCAGGACAATGGTCAGGAAAGGGCTTTCATGGGAACAATAAATCAAATATGAAGGTGAGAGTGTGTTAGAGCTAATTAACAGCGACAGAATTGTTAGGGTGAATGAAGGGACAAAGACTGAATAGTTGGTCAGTTAAAAGTGCAGTTTTATGTGAATTGGGGTAGATTTCTTCAGGGATGGATAGAGAAAGTAGCAAGGGTGGGAAGAGGAGGTATGTATAGAGTCATAGAGATGTACAGCACGGAAGTGCTAACCAGATATCCTAACCTAGTCTAGTCCCATTTGCCAACACTTGGCCCATATCCCTCTAAATCTTCCTATTCATTTTCCCATCTAGATGCCTTTTAATTGTTGTAATTGTACCAGCCTCCACCACTTTCTCTGGCAGCTCATTCCATGCACACACCATCTTCTACATGAAAATGTTGCCCTTTAGGTCCCTTTAAATCTTTCCCCTCTGACCCTAAACCTATGCTCTCTAGTTCTGGACTCTCCAACCCCAGGGAAAAGACCTGTCTATTTATCCTATCCATGCCCCTCATGATTTTATAAACCTCTATAAGGTCATCCCGCAGCCTCTGATGCTCCAGGAAAAACAATCCCAGCCTGTTTAGCTTCTCCCTGTAGCTCAAATCCTCCAACCCTGGCAACATCCTTGTACACCTTTTCTGAATCCTTTCAAGTTTCACGATATCCTTCCGATAGAAAGGAGACCAGAATTGCACGCAATATTCCAAAAGTGGCCTAACCAAAATCCTGTTCAGCAGCAACATGACCTCCCAACCCCTATACCCAATACTCTGACCAATAAAGGAAAGCATACCAAACACCTTCTTCACTATCCTATCCACCTGTAACTCTACTTTCAAGGAACTATGAACCTGCAGTTCAAGGCCACTTTGTTCAGCAAACTCCCCAGAACCTTACCATTAAGTGCATAAGTCCTGCTCTGATTTGCCTTTCCAAAATACAGCATCACACATTTATCTAAATTAAACTCCATTTGCCACTCCTCAGCCCATTGGCCCATCGGATCAGGATCCCATTGTAATCTGAGGTAACCTTCTTTGCTGTCCACTACTCCTCTAATTTTGGTGTCATTTGCAAAATTACTAACTATACCTCCTACGTTCACATCCAAATCATTTATATAAATGATGAAAAGTAGTGGACCCAGCACCAATCCTTGTGGCATTCCACTGGTCACAGGCCTCCAGTCTGAAAAGCAACCCTCCATCAACACCCTCTGTCTTCTACCTTTGAGCCAGTTCTGTATCCAAATGGTTAGTGTTATCTGTATTTCCTGAAATCTAACCTTGCTAACCAGTCTACCATGAGGAACCTTGTTGAATGCCTTACTGAAGTCCATATAGATCACGTTCACCGCTCTGCCTCATCAATCCTCTTCATTATTTATTCAAAAGACTCGATCAAGTTTGATTTCCCATGCACAAAGCCATGTTGACTATCCCTGAGTATCCCGATAGGTGGGGTATACAATAAGAAGTGATCAAACAATGCCTTATCGGTGATATGTGTAAGAATCTTGTTTCCTTTCCCATGGAGATTACATAGCCATGTCAAAAAATTATCATTATTATAAAGTTGGACATGTTTATTTTGTGTCTAAAATCAAACATTCTGGTTCCTCCTGGTAGGGTAACCAATATGACTCCAATATTGCATATTATTATTGACTAGTACTGAGCAGATGTTTGCTTTGTACATTGAATAAAAAGGACAATAACAATGTGGATGCAAATTTGGCTGAGTGATAGGAAATGGAGTATATTGGTCAATGGATATAGTTCAGGCTGGAGAAAGGTTTGTCGTAGAGTTCCCCAGGGGTCAGTCTTGGGACCTTTGCTTTTCCCGATGTATATTAATGACCTACATCACAATGTGCAGGTGATAATCTCAAAGTTTGTGGATGACAAAACTTAGAAGCTTTATAAACTGTGTGGAAGACAGTGTGGAACTTCATAAGAACATAGACATGTTGGTTGAGTGTACAGATAGGTGGCTGATGAAGAACAAAACAGATCATGCACAAGAAGTGAATTGCAAACGTAACACATTTGATTTGAGAGAAAATGTTTTCACACAGCAAGTGGCAAGTAACATTCACACCACACAAATGCCAGGCATTAGCCATCTCCAATAAGAGATGACCTAACCATTGCCCCCTTGATATTCAATGGTGTTATCATCACTGAATCTCACACTATCAACATCCTGGGGGTTACCTTTGACCAGAACCTCACCTGGACCTATCATTCAAATACAATGGCTACAAGAACTGGTCAGGGGCTTGGAATGAGCAGGGAGTAATCCACCTCCTGACTCCCCAGAGTCTGTCTCCCCAATGTCTACAAGACACAAGACACAAGTCAGGAATTTGATGGAATACTCCCCACTTGCCTGGATGGGTGCAGCCCCAACAACACTCAAGAAGCTTGATACCATCCAGAATGAAGCAGGCCATTTGATTGGCACCACATCGATAAGCATCCATCCCTCCTAATGCTCAGTTTAAGCAGTGTGCACCGTCTACAAAGGTACACTGCAGAAATTCATCAAAGATCCTTGGACAGCAACTTCTAAACCTACGACCACTTCCATCTAGAAGGTCAAAGCAAACCACATACGGGAGTAGCATTTCCTGAAATTTCCTCTCCAAGCCTCACACCATCCTGACTTGGAAATGTATCTCTGTTCCTTCAGTGTTGATGGGTCAAAATCCTTGAAATCCCTCCCTAACATTATTGTGGATCTACCTACAGCACAAGGACTGCAGTGTTTCAGAAAAACTGCTTACCACCATCTCCATCTTAATGGCAGTTAGCGATGGGCAATAAATACTGGCCAGCCAGTGACATGCAGGTCTCATGAATGAATTTTAAAAAAGTGGTTTGGATGTGGAATACACTCCTCTGAAATGTGATGGTGGTACATTCAATTCAGACCTTCAAGAGGGAACTAGATGATTATTTAAATAGAAATAAGTTGCTAGAGTAGGGGGAAGTGCAAGAGAATGTATGAAACCAGGACACTTGTTGGAGATCTGCTGCAGGCATGTTGGGCTGAATGGCCTTCACCTGTGCCATAACACTTCTGTCACTCTGTGAGATGCTCCTATATTGTTTAATAATGACCATGATCCAAGTTTACCTATTCTTTTGTACTATTAATAGTGGACAAGGCCAGAAGTCACATGACACCAGGTATAGTCCAGGTGACAAAGGAGCAGCGCTCCGAAAGCTTGTACTTCCAAATAAACCTGTTGGACTGTAACCTGGTGTTGAGTGACCTCTGACTTTGCCCATCCTGGTCGGCCACCAGCACCTCCACATTAATAGTGTGGGAAAGTGTTTTTTTTACTGCAGTCATTGAACTGCGGACAATATTTGAACAGTGATATATTGTATGATCACAGGGTTTCATAGTTTGACAGAATCCTGATGAAGGGCTTTTTCCTGAAACGTCGATTTTACTGCTCCTCGGATGCTGCCTGAACTACTGTGCTCTTCCAGCACCACTAATCCAGAATCCTTTAGATGCTGTTTTATCTGAATTCCTCATCCATCTTTCCAGTTCCTAGCAGCTTTTTCATCAGAAGCAGACCAGAGTGACCACACCATTAAAAGACAGCAATTATGGCATCTTAAATTATTGATGAATGCTGTTGTGAAGTGCTGCAGGACATTCAGACAGTCCATCTGTCACGATGACCATGTTGAAAGTAAAATCAGCTTTTATCACAACCCAGCCACAGTTAACCACTGCTTTCAGAAGCCAGCAACAGAGAGATATGAAACATATGCAAAATATTACATCTCCAGATGAAGAGAAAATTTGGATAATCAAAATAATAGTTTTCAAAAGAGATCTCAGGCAATGTTTTTGGGTTGCTGCAAATCAAACAGCTGAGAACTACTTTGAAGCCATGGAAATTTAACAAACAGGCACCGTCCTTTGGGCACCTTATAATAATCCTATTCCATATTTTGGTAGCATTTGACAGATCAAAGTGTGGTTGGGGGAGCATTAGTTTAAGGAGGATTGGTGATGTTCTAAAGGTCAAGGTTTGTGGATCATGAAACTATTGGAAACATTTTAACATTTTTGTACAATGCACGTGAATCCAAAGTACAGGATTCACATCGACACCAACAGTGTTCAAAGTAAAAAGTAAAGAATTTGAAGTGGTGGCAGCATCCCTTGAACTTTTAAATATAAAAGGACTGTACGTGAGGATTAATTGCTTCAGGTTTACCATTTAAGAGTGGAATATTCCAAAAGTAAAATATAGGAGCTACACAGAAGTTAGATTTAAATTTGAGTCAGTTACACTTGCATTTATTTGACCAAGTCCTCTCATGAATGTTTGGTTTGGAATATAAAGTTTAAGATAGAGGCTGGCTCAATATGAAAAAGCAGCAATCTCTGTCATTTGTTAGGATTGGAGAAAGCACATTTACTGAGAGGTAATTGCTTTGCAATGTGCAGGCCATTGTGAGAAATTGAAAGATGAAGTTTGGAAGCTGCAGCTAGTGGTTCAGCTCTGTTAGCTGTAGCAGGGTGCGAGTCTGTGGTCCGAGGGAGATGGAGAAAGGTGCAAAACAGGAGACTGGCAGATTATTTTGAACTCAGTCTGCTGCTTCTGCAGTAGATCATGAAAATTCAGGGAATATGTCCGTAGAATTGTGGGATGTTGGTCCCATAAAAATCCATAAACCAGGAGCACCCCTCAGACCCATAGTCTCACTACCCAGAACACCAACTTACAGACTGGCCAAAGAACTACATGCAAGACTGAAATACCTAGTAGAAGAGTCACAGCACTCCATCCACTCCACCCAGGAATTCCTAAAAATCATCAATAACACCAAAATAGAGGAAGACGAAGCAATGATTTCATTCAACATAACAACACTATTCACCTCCATCATCATCGACCTGGCAAAGGAAACACTTACCACACTTTTAGAAGAGACCATCACACACACACACACCAACCATCATGAATCACATTACCAATGAAAATATCACGAAGCTAGTGGACCTGTGCCTCACCACCCACTTCACTTTCAACAACATAATCTACAAACAAAGCAGCGGCACACCCATGGGATCTCCGCTATCAGGATTCATAGCAGAAGCGGTAATGCAAAGACTAGAACAAACAGCCCTACCCACCATCAAACCAAAAATCTGGGTCCGCTACGTAGATGACACCTTTGTCATCACAAAACGAAACAAGATAGAAG
>NC_057732.1:54131025-54143509 GCF_004010195.1 Chiloscyllium plagiosum
AACACATCTATCCTGGGACAGGCTAAGCAAAGACATGCCAGAGAATTCCTAGAGGCCTGGCACTCCAACCACAACGCCATAAACAAACACATAGATCTAGATGCCATCTATCAACCCCTCAGAAAACGAACAGGAAATGACATCACCACAAACCCCAGGAACCCCATCCAGGAGAAAGATATAAATAGAAAGCAGGAGACAACAGCTTCGCTTCACTTGGAGGTCGCCACTGATGATGTTACCTAGCCAGGTAATGAAATGTCTGGATATCAAACCTAAAGCTCAGCGAGCAAACCTACACCCTAAATGACTTGTTATTGCTGGCCTTAGTTAGGGGGTTTCAACATTGGAGGCTCTAAGCATAAAATGGTTATTAATCTAATAAAGAATCTTCGAGAAACTTGGGGCTGGTGAGAATGTGAAACTCACTATCATAAGCCCATAATACACAACAGCAGAAATGGGCTATTTCACCCAAAAAGTCTGCTCTCCTATTTAATGAGATCATGGCAGGTCTGGCAATCCTCAACTCTGCCCTTCCTGCCTTATTACCCTTGATTCCCTTACTGATTCGAAATGTATTTTAAAAACTCACCTAAGCTTCTTAGACAGCACTTTCCAAACCCAAGACCACTTCCACTCAGAAGGACAAGGGCAGCGGATACATAGGAACACCACACCCTGCAATCCCTGCCAAGCCCCTCACCATCCTCACTTGGAAATGTTTTGCCATTCCTTCACCGTCGCTGGGTCAAAATCCTGGAACTCCCTCTCTAAGGGTGTTATTGGTTTACCTACAACACGTGGACTGCAGCAGTTCAAGGAGGCAGCTCACCCCCACCTTCTCAAGGGCAACCAGGAATAGACAATAATTACTGGAACAGCAGGTGACATCCACATCCCTGAGTGAATCACAAGAAAATCTCTTTATCTCAGCCCTGAATATACGTAATGACCCAACCCCAGCAGCACTATGCAGTAAAGAACTCTACGTATTCAAAACTCTGAATGTATAAATTCCTCTAATTTCTGTCCTAAATGGGTGATCTCTTATTCTGTGATAGTTCCCTCTTGTTCCTAGACTGTCTCACAAGGGGAAACAACTTCTCATGCATTCTGTCGAGCTCACTAAGAGTTAAAGCATTTCAATTAGGTCACCTCTCATTCTTCTAAACTTCAAAAACTACAGGCCGAATTGACTCAACCTCCTCTCATGGGAAAATCCCTCCATACCCGGGATCAGCCGAGTGAACCTCCTCTGCACTGCCTCTAATGCCAGTCTATCTTTCCTTCGATGAGAGACCCCAAGCTGTTCAGTGTTTCAGCTCTGAACTGACCAGTGCTTTGTATCATTCTAGTGTGACCAAACTATTTTTATACTCCATTCCCTTTGAAATAAAGGTCAACATTCCATTTGCTTTCCCTATTACTCCTGAAACTTGGATGCTAATCTTTTATGGCTCATGCATAAGGACTCTACATCCCTCTTCTGTAGATTTCTGAAATATTTCTCCATTTAACTAACATTCAACTCCTCTACTCTTCCTGCCAAATTGCATAATCTCACAATTTCCCGCATTATATTCTATTTGCCAAGGTTTTACCCTCTCACTTAATATGTCCACATCCCACTGCAGACTGTCATCCTCAGCCCTTGTCTTCCCACCTATTTTTGTGTCATCTCCAAACTTGGTGACAGTATACTCACTTTGCTCATCTGAACCATTTATATCTTGGCAATAACTGTGGCCCCACTGGGTACAAGTTGCCATTCTGAAAATGCCCCCTATGTCCTCTCTGTCTTCTATTGGTTAGCCAATCCTCTATCATTCTAATATATTACACTAACACCATGGCCTTGTATATTAGTAAATATATTTATTTGCAGTAGTCTGGTTTTGTTTTTATTAACTTGAAGCTTTTGAAAAACCCTGGTACATTTTGCAATGCTGAAGTTGTATATAAATTCAAAATGCTGCTGTTATTCCTGGAGGGATGTATTATTGACTGTCTCTATCACTTGAGTATTCGAGACTGGTGAAATTTTCAAACACCTGCCATTCATTTCATTAGTTGAAGGCAGATTCTGTCTGTACCAGATGCGCTGAAGGGCTTGTTACTGCTGTCTGAGTAAATGAAATGTCTTTGCTCTGCTTAATAAGATTCCATTGTAATCTCGAAAGACACTGCAAACTTTTCATTCCCATAAATCTCAAGATAATTCATGGACATTATTGAGATTATTAAAAGAGAATATTTTTAACCCACTGCAGTCATAAGGACAGTAATTTGCATGCCATTGAAAGTGGCATAGCCAAGGATCAATACCAATCCAAACTAGAGACCTAGACAGACACCCGGCGACTATGCCAAGGACTGAATGTCATCACAGGTTCTAAAAAGAGACAGTGCAAGATAGCAGATGATGACTTATCATTCCCAGATCGTCTCAATACCTTCTATGCTCATTTTGAGCAGAACTTCAGCAGAGAGGTAACACCTATGGTGACAAGGCCTGACGAACCTATCCCAACAGTCACTGCATCAGAGTCAGATCAGTTTTTCTTTGTGTGAATCCAAGGAAAGCGATGGGACCAGACGGAGTACCAGGCCGTGCACTCAGAGCATGTGCAGATCAACTGCCGGAGGTCTTCTCAGACAACTTCAACCTCTCCCTGCAGCAGGTCACTGTCCCTGCCTGTTTCAAGAGGCCAACATCATCCCTGTACCTAAGAAGGCTCATGCAGCATGTCTCAATGATTACTGCCCAATGGCCCTAACTTCGGTGGGCATGCAGTGCTTTGAAAGGCTGGTCATGGCATTAATCAACTCCAGCCTCCCCGCTACTCTTCACCCACTCCAATTTGCCTACTGGTCCAACAGATCCACATCAGATGCCATATCACTTGCCCTTCACTCCTCCCCAGAACATCTTGACACCAAGAACAGCTACATAAGAATCTTACTCATTGACTACAGTTCAGCCTTCAACACTATTAACCCCTCGAGACTGATTACTAAACTTAGTGGTCTCGGATTAAGCCCCACTCTCTGCAACTGGATCCTCAGTTTCCCGACCCACAGGCTACAATCAGTGAAGATTGGGGACAATATTTCATCCTCACTAACACTCAACACTGGAGTCCCCCAGGGGTGCATACTCAGCCCCACACTGTACTCACTGTATACCCATGACTGAGTCACCAAATACCAGACTAATACCATTTACAAGGTCACTGATGACACCACCATAGTTGGTCAAATCTCAGATGGTGAAGAAACAGACTACAGACAGGAGGTGGAAGACCTGGAAAAATGGTGCACTGGGAACAACCTAGCTCTCAATGACGGCAAAACCAAGGAGCTCAATATTGACCCTCAGTGGGATGTTACTCATGCCCCCCCCCTACACATTAACAGCACAGAGGTGGAACAAGTGGAGAGTGTCAAGCTCCTGTTAATGGCCATCCACAACAAGCTTTCTTGGACTCTTCATGTGGACGCACTGGTTACAAAGGCCCAACAACGTCTCTTCTTCCTCAGGCAGCTGAGAAAATTTGGCATGACAGTGAATAAGGGCTTCCTGAAGAAGGGCTTATGCCCGAAACGTCGATTCTCCTGTTCCCTGGATGCTGCCTGACCTGCTGCGCTTTTCCAGCAACACATTTCCAGCTCTGATCTCCAGCATCTGCAGACCTCACTTTCTCCTCCATGACAGTGAATACCCTTGCCAACTTTTATAGGTGCGCCATCGAGAGCATTCTGTCTGGATGTATCACTACCTGGTATGGCAACTGTACCATTCAAGATCGGAGACGGTTACAGCGAGTGGTGAACTCAGCCCAGATAATCACAAAGGCCAACCTCCCATCTATAGAATCCATCTACCAGGCCCACTGTCAAGGAAAGGCCACCAGCATTCTCAAAGATCCATCCCACCCTGGCAATGTTTTTCTACAACCTCTACCATCGGGGAGAAGGTACAGAAGCCTGAACACACGCACCAGCCGGTTTCACAACAGTTTCTACCCTATTGTTGTTAGAATACTGAATGGACTTGCAAGCTCTTAACATTCGCCTGTCCCTGAGTTTGTGTTTTTGCTGCTGTGTACCTATTATTTACTATCTGTGCTACTTAACTCTGTGATCTGCCTGTATTGCTCGCAAGACAAAGCTTTTCACTGTGCCTCGGTACATGTGACAATGAATTCAATTCAATTCCTTGTGCATTTTGTCCACCTGAACCTACCATACGCATGTGTACAAGCAGAGAATATCTGCTCGACAGAAAAAATGATGGATCCATGTTTAACAACTCATTCAGTTTTAATTCTCACTCTCTTGTTGAATGTATTGCTGCTTCTATCCCACAGGCTTAGATTAAGTGACTATATAGACAGGCTTAAAAAACTAGATGACCAGTCTGGAAGGAGGAATGACTAAAAGTGGGCTCACAGAAGTGGGTTTGAGAAGTTTTCAATGGTGAACATGCAGAAAGAGAGATGGAGTGGCTGAGGAAGTGAATGCCAGTGAGTGGTACTGCATTACACGAAAGGGATGGTAAATACACAGAGGTTTCTTGGTGCAATCACAAGCACCCCGAGCCAGGAGGAATCCAATTTTCAGGACATCATCACCATAGAAGGTGCATTCACAATGTGGCCAAACTAATTGATTGTTAATCTCCCAGTAAGTGGCAGGCAGCAGGAGCACCATGTCTCCTGGTCAGATGTGTTTGACGTGTACAGCTACATCACACGCTCACAATCTGGTTCAGGATGACGTAGCTATGAGAATAGATATAGGCTTGTGCTTTGTCAGCATTATGTGTCTCCAACAGCGGAGATGAGAATTACAAAAACAAATACATTGAAAATCCAATTCAGAGGATTGATACATTCCTCTGTTTTAGGTTGGAGCAATGTAGGGTTAGAAGAAGCTTCAAGGACTTTGGAACCAAACCGATATGTTGCAAAGTAAAATTAATCTAAAAACATATTGACCTTACTCATAACTGCATCCCCACAGATTAATGTCCAGGGACATGTGAATGAATGAATGAATGAGTGATATCATGTGCATTTTACAGTGGGAATATAATAGAATACAGTGAAAAGTTTTCATTTGATGACCCAATTCAGTGCCATTTTAAATAAATTAAGAATAAAGAAAGAAAAAGTCAGAATTAACTCAGAGAGTCCAACAGTCCTGAGCCAGCGCATCATCATCAACAACGTCTACACTGCCATCGCTCCCTTACCGCTTTCACTGGCATCTACACAGGACTCAAACAACATTGAAGATGCCAATCCTCAGGCACCCTCTTTCCCTGCTGGGCCAATACTCCTCTGCCACCACCTGTGCCAAACTAACCAATGTTGGAATCATGAATCTTGTCGCTTGTCCCAGCTTGGTGCCCCTCTGGCAGCAGCAGACCAACTAACAACAAAGTCATTGATCATCAGGTGCCATCTTTCATCCCTGGGCCTACCTCACCAACTGACAAAGGGTCCCAGCCTGAAACGTCACCTTTCCTGCTCCCCCCGATGCTGCCTGACCCGCTGTGCCTCTCCAGCTCCCCTGATGCTGCCTGACCTGTTGTGCTTTTTCCAGCTCCACATTTGATCAACCCTGACTTTCCAGCATCTGCAGTCCTCAATTTCTCCAAGTTACCTCCGCTGACGCAGCAGCCACTGATTCCAATGCCAGGTCCCACGGTCATCCCAGGAAAGTGAGTAAGACGTGATGGAAGTAGAAGATTTTAATGTAGTTTATTTTAGATTTTGAATTTTGAAGTAGTGGTATTTGGTTTTTTTGAGTGTGTATGAGGGATGTTTAGTGATTAATTTGTCAGATTTTCAGAAAACCATGACATTTTTGCAAAACTGTATGAGAGAGAGTGTTCCTCGAGTAATATTGGGAGTTTGGTGTCATTAGGAGAGTTTATTAGTAGATGCAGTAAATATGGAAGAGTATTTATTTCCTTTCAAGATAGAAGGATCAGGAGAAAGTTTGCTTCAGAGAAAGACCCGTATTTATAAAAGCTCTTGGTTTCAGGTCACAGATAGTGCTGCTTGAAGTTAGAGACAGGAAACCGTTTTTTCATAGAGCATGTAGTCAGTTCAGAAAAGTTTGGAAATAGGTCAGCTCAGTGCAAGGATTTTAGTTTGAAAGCTCCAGACTTGAAGTGTTTGGTTAGATATCTGAAGGGACTATTAGAAGCCAAGAAAGTTTAAGTTCAATTGTGTGAATGCTCAAGAAAGAGGCTAAAGATTCTCAAGACTAGGAACAGAAAGCAATAGTTAAGTCAAACTGGTATGTGTGGTAGAGAAGGGAATTCTGTCTGGTGTTTGATTTCTGTAAAGGGATGCTTTTGGGAGAGAAAATATTGCATTTTCACTGTTTCAAATCCTTGTACATTGTGTTATATGTGTAAATAGCTGGGTTTATTCTATTTTAATATCTTTCCTTTTGCATAATCAACTTTGGTTGTGGGTAAAGTGTTGGAAAGGGTTGTAAGAGATAGGATTTATAATCATCTAGAAAGGAAGAAGTTGAATAGGGATAGTCAACATTGTTTTGTGAAGGGTAGGTCATGTCTCACAAACCTTATTGAGTTCCTTGAGAAGGTGACCAAACAGGTGGATGAGGGTAAAGCGGTGGATGTGGTGTATATGGATTTCAGTAAGGAGTTTGATAAGGTTCCCCACGGTAGGCTATTGCATAAAATACTGAGGCATTGGATTGAGGGTGATTTAACAGTTTAGATCAGAAATTATCTAGCTGAAAGAAGACAAAGGGTGATGGTTGATGGGAAATATTTACTCTGGAGTTCAGTTATTAGTGGGGTATCACAAGGATCTGTGTTTGGGGCCACTGCTGTTTGCCATTTTTATAATTGACCTAGAACATAGAACATAGAAAAGTACAGCGCAGAACAGACCCTTTGGCCCACGACGTTGTGCTGAGGATTAATCCTAATGTAAAATTAAATAATCTTACCTACGCACCCCTCAACTCACTGCTCTCCATGTGCATGTCCAGCAGTCACTTAAATGTCCCTAATGACTCTGCTTCCACCACCACCGCGGGCAACACATTCCATGCATTCACAACTCTCTGTGTAAAGAACCTACCACTGACGTCTCCTCTATACCTTCCTCCTAATATCTTAAAACTATGACTTCTCGTGCCAGTCAATCCTGCCCTGGGGAAAAGTCTCTGGCCATTGATTCTATCTATTCCTCTCATTATTTTGTACACCTCGATCAGGTCTCCTCTCTTCCTTCACCCCAGAGAGAAAAGTCTGAGCTTAGTTAACCTTTCTTCATAAGGCAAGCCCTCCAGTCCAGGCAGCATCCTGGTACACCTGCTTTGCAACCTCTCCAAAGCCTCTGTATCTTTCCTATAGTAGGGTGACCAGAACTGGGCACAATATTCCAAGTGTGGTTTCACCAGGGACTTGTAGAGTTGCAGCAAAACCTCGCGGCTCTTAAACTCGATCCCCCTGTTAATGAAAGCCAAAACGCCATATGCTTTCTTAACAACCCTAGCTACTTGGGTGGCAACTTTGAGGGATCTGTATTCTTGTATACCCAGATCCCTCTGTTCCTCCACACTGCCAAGAATCCTGTCTTTAATCCTATATTCAGCATTCAGCATTTATCCAGGTTGAATTCCATCTGCCATTTCTCAGCCCAGCTCTGCATCCTGTCTATGTCGTGCTGCAGCCTGCAATAGCCTTCGATACTATCAATGGCACCTCCAAATTTACTAACCCACCCCTCAACCTTCTCATCCAAGTCATTTATAAAAACTACAAAGAGCAGAGGCCCAAGAACAGAGCTCTGTGGGATGCCACTCACCACTGACCTCCAGGCAGAATACTTTCCATCTATAATCACATCTCTGCCTTCTGTCAGCCAACCAATTCTGAATCCAGATAGCCAAATCTCCCTGTATCCTATACTTCCTGACTTTATGAATGAGCTGAAAATGTGTTGCTGAAAAGCGCAGCAGGTCAGGCAGCAACCAAGGAGCAGGAGAATCGACGTTTCGGGCACAAGCCCTTCTTCACGGCCTGAAGAAGGGCTTGTGCCAGAAACGTCGATTCTCCTGTGCCTTGGATGCTGCCTGACCTGCTGCGCTTTTCCAGCAACACATTTTCAGCTCTGATCTCCAGCATCTGCAGTCCTCACTTTCTCCTCGACTTTATGAATGAGCCTACCATGTGGAACCCTATCAAATGCCTTGCTGAAGTCGATATACACCACATTCACTGCTCGATCTTTGTCACCTCCTCAAAGATCTCAATAAGATTTGAGGCATGATCTGCCCCTCACAAAGCCATGCTGACTGCCTTTAACCACACTATGCTTTTCCAAGTAGTCATAAATCCTATCCCTCAGAATTCTTTCCAAAACTTTGTTGACCACAGTTGTAAGACTGACTGGTCTTTAATTGCTAGGGATTTCCCTATTAACCTTCTTGAAAAGAGGAACACCTTTTGCTTCCTTCCAATCCTCCGGTACGACTCCCATGGAGAGTGAGGAGGCAAATATCCTCGCCAGTGGCTTAGCAACCTCCTTTCTCGCTTCCCAGAGCAGCCTAGGATAAATCAGGTCTGGCCCTGGGGACTTATCACCTAAATGTTTGCCAAAATTTCTAGCACCTCAACTTCATTAATCTTGATCTGTTCAAGCCTGTATCCCAGCTCCTCAAAGTTCTCATTCACAATGAGGTCCCTTTCCTTGGTGAAAACTGAAGCAAAAAACTCATTTAGGGCTTCCCATCTGCTCAGACTCCACACACAAGTTCCCTCCGCTATCCCTGATCAGCCCTACCTTCTCCCTGATCATTCTCTTATTCCTCTCATATGAGTAAAATGCCTTGTGGTTCTCTCTAATCCTTCCTGCCAAGCCTTGCTCGTGCCCCCTCCTGGCTCTCCTCAGTCCATTTCTGAGCTCCTTTCTAGCAAGCCTGTAATCCGCTAAAGCTGTGCTAGATCCTCGCTTCCTCCACCTTACGTAAGCTACCTTCTTCTTTTTGATGAAAAGCTCCTCTGTTCTCATCATCCAAGATTCCTTAATCTTACCCCTTTTCACCTGTCTCAGAGGAACAAATTTGTGCATCACTTGCAACAACTGCTCCTTAAATAGTCTCCACATGTCTGCTGTGTCCTTTCTGTGGAACAATTGCTCCCAGTCTGTACTTCCCAACTCCTGTCTGATAGCGTCATAATTTCCTTTCCCCCAATTAAATATCTTCCCTTGGTAACTGCTCCTTTCCCTCTCCAATGCTGTGGTAAATGTGAGGCAGTTATGATCACTGTCACCAAAGTGCTCTCCACTGTGAGATCTGACACCTGTCCTGGCTCATTGCCGAGCACCAAAACCAAAATGGTCTCTCCTCTCGTCGGCCTGTCTACATACTGAGTAAGGAAGCTGTGGTAAATGTGAGGCAGTTATGATCACTGTCACCAAAGTGCTCTCCCACTGTGAGATCTGACACCTGTCCTGGCTCATTGCCAAGCACCAAAACCAAAATGGCCTCTCCCCGAGTCGGCCTGTCTACATACTGAGTAAGCAAACCCTCCTGAACACACCTGACAAAAACGGCTCCATCCAAACCATCTGCACTGAGGAGGTTCCAGTTGATATTGGGAAAGTTGAAATCACTCATAACAACAACCCTGTTACATCTGCATTTTTCCAAAATCTGCCGGCCTATGACCTGGATGAGGGCATAGAAGGATGGATTAGTAAATATGCGGATGACACTAAGGTTGGTAGAGCTTTGGATAGTGCCAAAGGATGTTACAGGTGTTGGGGAGATTTCACTGGGGTGTTTAATGTAGGGCTAGGGAGGGTGACATTAGTTCTGCAACAGACACTTCTAGTTCCAGCCCTGAAATGGTTAACAACAGCCCAGCGAGCTGCTGCTGGCGACTGCATGACTACCTGGCTGGAGCTTGTAAGGGATATGCATAATGTTAATTAAATCTTGGAGCCTGTAAATACCAGCCAGTATCAATTGCCCCATCGAAACTCGGGATTAATAAAGAAACCGATCGGAATCTGTAACTGTTAGACAAGTGTGAATTGCTCTATCGGAACCTGTAACTGTTAAGTGTGAATGGCTCTATTTAAGTCTAAAGTTGATAAGTGCAATTGTCAATTTAGTTAAACTGAAACTATTGAAAATGGCTAGCCTGTCAGACACATAGTAATTCCTTGAAACAATGAACTATTGAATACGGGATCGGAACCGCTCCCGGGGATGGCTGAGCCATTGTCAAGCACAGCAGGAGCTGGACAGGCACTTCGATGCGGCCAATAGGAGGACGGATCCCCAGCGCGCGCAGATGAATGGACCAATGGGGAAGGCGAACTGACCGGGGACTCCAGGCAGCGCGAAGTATAATTGTGTCAAGTTTGAACGAGAAGGGGGAACGCCTTCCCCAACGAATGCATGCCTGTTGATTCATTGTATCAGTTAGGATTCTGTGAATAAACGGCTGTCTGCGTCTAACCATAGTTGCCAGTGTGAGTCTCTCCTTCCGAAAGAACACGCAAAGACGGGACCCCGCGGGTCCGTCTTAACATTTGGTGACCCCGACATGGGAAGGAAAAGAGACAACGGCAAGTTGGCAACGATGGCGGATCAGGGAGCAGACAACCTTCGGCCGAAGTTTTCTAAAGGTGAGGAAGCGCCTGTTAAATCTAAGGCTTCCAGTAGTTAGATTTTCTCTCAGTTAGTTTCTTGTCTGCTCTCCGACCCTCACCAACCCAAAAAACCTCATCAATTTGACAGCAGCATCGCAGAGTCCTGACTGGTAAGCTTTTACTAACCTTTTAACTTACCTAGAGTGTTTATTTCACTAACGCCTAACTGTTTTTGTCTGAGTCCCTTGTGCAGCTTTCGGAGCCGGAGTGCATATCTGTTTTTGCCTGAGTCCCTTGCGCAGCTTTCGGAGCCGGAGCGCATATCTGTTTTGCCCGATTTTGCAGATTGTTCTGCCTGACGATTACCTGACGTTACCTACCTGAGCGCTGACCATATTCGACTTCCTGGATCCATGTTACTGAGCACTTAAAACTGACGAATGTTTTGTTTGCATATTCGTTGTGACCACCGAACATACCCGGGGTGACAGAGGTCGGAGCTCTTCTCCTAAAGAGGGTGTAACCGTACAGACGTCTGCCTTAGACAGGTTGTTAAGAGCAGAGATCTGCCACGCGAAGGTCAGGCTTTGAAAGACGTACTGTTCTTGAAGCGGTTCCCTTCAGGGGAGATCCGACATGGGGGACCTGAATTTCGGACCACCTAAAGTTGACTCACCTCAGGACAGCACGTCCCGGAGTGCCCTGGTGGCACTGCAGGGACGGTGGGGCCTATTCACAGTCAGTTACTGCTGGATAGTGTAGCCCTGCATAAGGAAAAGTTGGACCTGGTGACTGCCCAAGCACCAGAACAAAAGGGAATTATCCTGACAAGATTGAGGGAAACATTTAAAAATCCCACATTAATGATCAAGATTCTGGATGGTACACCCACAGGACACTGGCCAACTGGACGGGGCAGTCCACCTGCAGCTGAAACCTTCCGTTGAACGCTGCAACTGGGTGACACAATATCCTCTCACCTTAGAACAGAGGATTCGCCCAACAATCAGGGGACTGCTAGAAATGGGGGTCCTCAGGAAAATGAAGGGGGGACACTGGAATACGCCAATCCTTCCTGTCTCCAAGGGGATGGGCAAGGGGTGGCGCATGGTCCATGACCTCCAAAGGATAAATGAAGCCACGGAGACTTTAAACCTGAAGGTCCCTGACCCCTACGTTGCACTGCAGGCGCTCACGCCTGCCAGCCGCTTTTTCTCTGTCATAGACCTGGCTAACGCTTTCTTCTGCCTTCCACTGCACCCAGAGTGTCAGGAGTGGTTTGCCTTCACCTTCGAGGGAGAGCGTACACATACAATCGCCTCCCACAGGGATACAAAGACTCCCCAGGCCCGTTTATTGCAGCTTTGACCCCTATACTTAAACAGTTATCGCTTCCCACCAGCACCACAATCATACAGTATGTCGATGATTTGTTGATTGCCAGTGAAACTGACACCCAAAATTTGGAGGCGGTCCGCACCTTGCTGGACACCCTTGTGGCAGCCGGCTTTAAAGTAAAACGGGAAAAGTGCCAGATAGCCCAAAAATCAGTATCCTTTATGGGACGGATAATAGGAAAAGGGGGCACCACACTTTCAAGAGCACACAGGGAAGCGGTCCTCTCCTATGGCACCCCTATAACAGTACAGGACATGATGGCCTTCCTGGGGTTATGTGGGTATTCTCGCACCTACGTCCCTGACTTTGTGACTATGACATCCCCACTCAGGGAAATGATCACGGAGGTTGGGGCAAAGAGGCTCAACAGTCAGTTGCGATGGAACGCGGAGAGAGAGAAATCATTCAAGGAGGTGAAGCAA
>NC_057732.1:54147274-54197120 GCF_004010195.1 Chiloscyllium plagiosum
CGCAGATGAATGGACCAATGGGGAAGGCGAACTGACCGGGGACTCCAGGCAGCGCGAAGTATAATTGTGTCAAGTTTGAACGAGAAGGGGGAACGCCTTCTCCAACGAATGCATGCTTGTAGATTCGTTGTACCAGTTAAGATTCTGTGAATAAACGGCTGTCTGCGTCTAACCATAGTTGCCAATGTGAGTCTCTCCTTCCGAAAGAACACGCAAAGACGGGACCCCGCGGGTCCATCTTAACACAGGTTACAGAGGGGCAGAACTGCAGAGCTGGGCTGAGAGGTGGCAAATGGAGTTTAATGTGGAAAAGTGTGAGGTGATTCACTTTGCAAGGAGTAACAGGAATGCAGAGTACTGGGGTAATGGTAAGGTTCTTGGTGGTGTAGATGAGCAGAGAGATCTTGGTGTCCAGGTACATTGATCCTTGAAAGTTGCCACCAGGTTGATAGGGTTGTTAAGAAGGCACACAGTGTGTTAGCTTTTAGTGGTAGAGGGATTGAATTTTGGAGCCATGAGGTCATGCTGCAGCTGTACAAAACTCTGGTGTGCCCACATTTGGAGTATTGTGTACAGTTCTGGTCACTGCATTATAGGAATGATGTGGAAGGTTTGGAAAGGGTTCAGAGGAGATTTACTAGGATGTTGCCTGGTATAGAGGAAAGGTCTTATGAGGAAAGGCTGAAGGACTTGAACCTATTTTCATTAGGTTGAGCAGCGACTTAACAGAGATATAAAAGATCATCAGAGGATTCGATAGGGTGGACAGTGAGAGCCTTTTTCCTCAGATGGAGATGGCTAGCCTGAGGGGACATAGTTTTAAATTGAGGGGTGATAGATTTATGATAGATGTTAGAGGTGGGTTCTTTACTCTGAGAGTAGTAGGGGTGTGGAATGCACTGTCTGCAACAGTAGTAGACTCGCCAGGTTTAGGGGCATTTAAATGATCATTGGGTAGGCATATGGACAAGAATGGAATAGTGTAGGTTAGCTAGGCTTCAGACTGGTTCCACAGCTCGGCACAACATCGAGGGCTGAAGGGCCTGTACTGCACTGTAATGTTTTAGGTTCTATTGTTAAAACCAAACTTGCAGCACTGCAAGCTTGTGTTTCAGTGAAAGACCACCTTGTTATTTTGAAATAAAATCAAAATATGATCTATCAAGCCAGATTCAAGTCTGGAATTTGTCTCATCCAGTAATAACATCAGCTGGGAACATACTACAGGCAAGGCAAGTAGAGAAACCCTTAACGTTCCAATAACATATCCCCGTTTCATTGTCCCCAGCAACTCAGGCCTTGTCTGACGTTCTAACTAAACGCATACAGAGATTTATTGCAGGATTGAGGTGATCATAAATATGGTATTTTTCGAACTTAGTTGCCATATTCTTCGGTGTAATAGTTAATGTTGGATTCTATATCTAACATAACTGCAAAGCATGAGAGATAAGGTCAGTTGAATGCTAGAACATAGAACAATACAGCTCAGAACAGGCTCTTGATGTTGCGCTGATCTGGGAACTAATCTTAGCCCATCACCCTGCACTGTCCCATCATCATCCGTATGCTTATCCAAGGACTGTTTAAATGCCCCTAATGTGGCTGAGCTAACTACATTGGCAGGCAGGGCATTCCATGCCTTTACCACTGTCTGAGTAACGAACCTGCCTCTGACATTTGTCTTAAATCTATCACCCCTCAATTTGCAGCTATGCCCCCTCATACGAGCAGATGTCATCATCCTAGGAAAAATATTCTCACTGTCCACCCTATCTAATCCTCTGATCACCTTGTATGTCTCTGTTAAATCCCCTCTTCGCCTTCTTCTCTCCAATGAGAACAGACCCAAGTCCCTCAGCCTTTCCTGATAAGACCTTCCCTCCAGACCAGGCAACATCCTGGTAAATCTCCTCTGCACCTTTTCCAATGCTTCCACATCCTTCCTGTAATGGGGCGGCACGGTGGCCCAGTGGTTAGCACTGTTGCCTCACAGCGCCAGAGACCCGGGTTCAATTCCCGCCTCAGGCGACTGACTGTGTGGAGTTTGCACGTTCTCCCCGTGTCTGCGTGGGTTTCCTCCGGGTGCTCCGGTTTCCTCCCACAGTCCAAAGATGTGCAGGGTCAGGTGAATTGGCCATACTAAATTGCCCGTAGTGTTAGGTAAGGGGTAAATGTAGGGGTATGGGTGGGTTCGCTTCGGCGGGTCGGTGTGGACTTGTTGGGCCGAAGGGCCTGTTTCCACACTGTAATCTGTAAATCTGTAAAATTACGGAGAACTGTATACAATATTCCAAAGGTGGCCGCACTAATGTTTTGTATAGTTGCAACATGACATTCTCACTCGGGAACTCAATCCCTCTACCAATAAAACCCAACACACCGTATGCATTCTTAACAGCACTATCAACCTGGGTGGCAATTTACAGGGATCTATGTACATGGACTCCAAGATCCCTCTGCATATCCATATGACCAAGAATCTTTCCATTGACCCAGTACTCTGCCTTCCTGGTATTCTTCCCAAAGTGCATCACCTCACATTTAGCTGCATTGAACTCCATTTGCCACCTCTCAGCCTAATTCTGCAGTTTATCCAAGTTCCTCTGCAACATGTAACGTTCTTCCAAACTGTCCACTACTCCATCTGCCAATTTACTAAGCCATCCACCTATGCCTGCGTCTAAGTCATTTATAAAAATGACAAACAGCAGTGGTCCCAAAACAGATCCTTGTGGCACACCACTAGTAACCGGACTCCAGACTGAATATTTTTCATCAACTACCATTCGCTGCCTTCTTTCAGAAAGCCAGTTTCTAATCCAAACTGCTAAATCACCCTCAATCCCATGCCTCTGCATTTCTAGTAACCGGACTCCAGACTGAATATTTTTCATCAACTACCATTCGCTGCTTCTTTCAGAAAGCCAGTTTCTAATCCAAACTGCTAAATCACCCTCAATCCCATGCATTCGCATTTTCTCCAGTAGCCTACCATGCGGAACCTTATCAAAGTCTTTACTGAAGTCCACGTACACCACATCAACTGCCCTACCCTCATCTACATGCTTCGTCATCTTCTCAAAAAACGCAGAGGTTTGAGAGACATGACCTGCCCTTGACGAAACCAGGTTGACTATTTCCAATCAAATTGTTGCTTGCAAGATGATTATAAATCCAAGTTAAAGTTAGCTAAAGTTCTGTACAAATCGTGCCATGTCAGGGAGTGAAGGAAAGGGATGAAAATCTTAAGATATGAGGAATGTTTGAGGATGCTGGGTTTATAGTCGATAAGGGAGGATCTAATTAAAACTTACAGAATACTGAATGGCCTGGGGATGTTGGGAAGGTGTTTCCATTGGTTGGAGAGACTAGGTCCGAGGGCACAGTCTCAGAGTAAAGGGAAAGCCTTTTTGAATGGAGATAAAGAGAAACTTCTTCAGGCAGAGTGCGGTGAATCTATGGAAGTCATTGCCACAGAAGGCTGTGGAGACCAGGTCAATGAGTACATTTAAGACAGAGATAGATAGGTTCGAGAAAGAAGGAGAATGGGGTTGAGAAACCTATGATTGAATGGCAGAGCAGCTTGGTGGGCTGAATGGCCTAATTTCTGCCCCTATGTCTTAAGGTCTTATAGTCTTATGAAGTCAATGTAAAGAGATTCTGTATTATAGTTGTGAGACTGTGGATATTTCCAGGGAGGCTGCTAGCCTTTTAAACAGTAAAAACTGTAAGCATGCTTTTGTAGTAGCAGTGAAATAAGAACTTGTAAATGCCACCAAGTGACCAAAACAAATAAGATGAGGAGCAGGCTATACAGCCTCTTGAGCCTGCTCCACCATCGAATAGGATCATGGCTGACATTCATCATGTCCATCTTTCTGCTTTTTCCCCGTAATGCTTGATTCTCCTAATGATTAAGATTCTATCTCAGCTTTCAGCATACACAAGGACTCATAGAATGACTACAGTGTGGATGCAGGCCATTTGATCCATTGAGTCAACACTGACCCTTCAAAAAGCATACCTCCCAGACCCAAGATTTATCCTATCCCTGTAACCCTGCATTTCCCATGGTTAACCCACCAAGCCTGCACATCCCTGGATCTACAGGACAATTTAGCATGGCCAATCCACCCTAATCTGGAAAACAGAGCACCCGGAAAATTGCGCAGACACCGGGAGAATGTACGCACTTCACACGGACAGTTGCCTGAGGGTGGAATCAAACCTGGGTCTCTGGCGCTGTGAGGTGACAGTGCTAACCACTGAGCCACCGTACCACGCCAACTCAGCCCAAACTCTCTGAGGAAAGGAGTTCCAAAGGCACTCAACCCTCAAAAAGAGGAAATTCCTCCTCATCTCAGTCTTAAATTGGTTCCCCTTTTTTCTGAGACTATACCTTCTGGTTCTAGACTCTCTCATGAGGGGAAATATCGTCACAGCATTGACCCTGTCAAGCCCCTTAAATGGTCATTGTTGGCAAACGAATTGATGCATCAATAGCAGGGCAGCACCACATCACCTTCCGTCTTCGGTTTTGTGTGAAGGTTTACAGGGTTAGGAATCCGTGGACCTCCAGCAGAATGACAATGACCTTGGCCAAATTGACCATATCACAATGAAGGAGGAGAAAGTGAGGTCTGCAGATGCTGGAGATCAGAGCTGAAGATGTGTTGCTGGAAAAGCGCAGCAGGTCAGGCAGCATCCAAGGAACAGGAGAATCGACGTTTCGGGCATAAGCCCTTCTTCATTCCTGAAGAAGGGCTTATGCCCGAAACATCGATTCTCCTTTCCTTGGATGCTACCTGATCTGCTGCGATTTTCCAGCAACAAATTTTCAGCATATCACAATGAAAACACATTTGGATAATTAAAAACCAATCAACTAATCCAAAATGTGGTTTAACCAAAATTGACACTGAGTCACAGTGGAAATGTGTGTAAAACAAGGATGCAAGACATTAAGTGTATATCTTCATTGAGAAGAAGAGGAGACAGAGGATCAAGTCATGAAGTGCGGCAGTTAACCAGATACGGGGCAGCAGTGTTCCACGATGAGGGTGGACAGCTGACCGCTGATGTTTAGTCAGTTTCATGGTTTTGTGTTCGTGATTTTTCAATAAAGTCTGTGAAACTTGTAGCAAGACCGAGCTTAGAACATAGAACGTGGAACATAGATCATAGAACATAGATCATAGAACAGTACAGCACAGTACAGGCCCTTCAGCCACGATGTTATGCTCAGCATTTACCTTCATCTAAGATCAACCTAAGCTACACACCCCTCAATTTACTGCCATCCATATGCTTGTCCAGCAGACACTTAAGTGCCCCCATTGTCTCTTACGGATAAACTCACAACTTAGTCTTACAATTCAGTTAAAATAAATACCAAATCTGAGATGGTGATGTCATGGTCAACAAATTTTAAGCGTGGACATATGTGCTGTCTGTTTTCCAACTGCATCAACAGCTCACAGGGATACATGTCCTCTCTCACGAAAGGTAAGGGTTCTGAAAGGGCTACTGTATTATGCTGCATCCAATCTCAAAATGCTGTAAGATTTGAGATGACCTTAGAACCTTGTGGAGTGCAGACCATGTATCCATTAGCTTTCTGATTTTCTGAGGAGGGGTGGTCACAGGCTGATTGTCATTCTACCCTGGGTTGTGATGTTGTACTCAACTCTGTATTTCCGGTCTGTAACTCTGATCCCAGCTCCTTCAGAAATGCAGGCTGTGGCTGAAATAAACATAGTTACCTCCTGGTGCAGGAGAGTCAGCAGCAGGTTGAAGGGAGGGAGGGTGGGGTGGCTGGGGGGGGGGCAGGAGAGAAGGGGTGTCAAACCATATCCCCTTTTGCAGGAATTGGGTGTCGTGTTCAGTCGGTTAAATCTCCAGTAACACGCTGGCACTTTGTATGGGATCACAGTGGCAGTATGGTGAAGGTTTATGGTGGCACAATGCCAAGTAGGTGGAGTGCTTTGGGTTAGTGAGGCAGGTGTAGCAGGGTCAATAGTGGCAGGAGGCACAATGTAAAGGCTGAATGTCAAGATTGGCAGGTAGGGGAATGGGGATGTGATGTCAGGTCGCAGGAAGGGGTATAGAATCATGTTGAGTTTGGAGTCTGCTTGTCAGAGGGTGTGCTTTTAAGACAAAGAGTCTCTTCTTGCTAAGATACTAATGATAGTTCATCTACCCCTGTAAACCCAACAGGCTTTTAGCCACTGAAACAGGAATGGGGGTGGCATCCCATACTCACAAAAACTACTCTGATGAGGCACAGTGGGAGTTAGGAAACTGTCTTTGATTTCTTGTGGGTCACAAAGAACAGAAATTCTTCCCCTCCCTCCTGGACCAATTCAAGCCACTTTGTTCCCTGAATCGCTGGGGAGAACATCACAGGAAGTCGCAGCCTGATGGATCCATTACAAAGCCAAAGTTGACTTTCCACCCAGTAACTCCTGGAAACTTCCTTCACCAGTCTCTGCCTGTGGTCTCCTCCAACGCTATAATCCATTGACTTGCAATCCTATCTGAGAAAGCAAATAGCAATCATAATCAGTCCCTGTTCAAGTCTGCACAGGGTTTGCCAACTGCTGCATTCCCGCTCACCCTCACCTCCCATCCTGGTAAGATTGAGCCCATTCGCTGCCCTGGTGTGGTTTCACATAGCAGGAATATACTTCAGGTTCATGCTTTATGGTTTTTTCTGATCATTAAAATTAACAGGCAGAAATTTGTGCATTTCTGCTGACCTCGATGCCTGTGAAGCTCCTCCTGGGACAGCTAATTTGTAAAGTCAACCCTGGACACGGTAGCAGAACAACAATCCATTTGGGTTGTCTGTGCGCATTTCAGAATCCTGCTGCTCCGACAGCAGGAACATTGCAGTTAGTTTCAGCCCACCTGGGGTCAGGGGAAAGTGGAACTGCTGAATGCTCCCAGTGCTAATTACTGGCAACTGAGCCCTGCCAGAAAATGCCAGTGTGTGAAGATTAGGTCGTTTACTTTCAGCTCATCGAACAATTCTTAAAGCATCCATGTAAATTCCTTGGTGCGTTATTATAATGAGGTTGTTAACCTATTTATTTTAAATGGGTTAATGATTCTGGTAAAGGAGCACCCTAAGGAATTTCATGTGATCACACTGAGCAGTGTGGCCATTGAAATAATGGATAGAGGCATCTCTCACATTATGTTTTATATATTAGTTCGCTAATATTCATACAACATTAATCAAGGCCAAAATAATTTTTATTGCCTCACCTTTGATCTCTCGGCTAAATGGTGGGAAATTCTGTCAGCTCTCTAAAATGCAAAGATGATTTTGTAATTGTTGTCTTGGTAATATGAAGGCTGCTGTCCTGGTTAAGGACTCTGAAAGCCGGAGCAAGACGTCCAAGTATATTTTCTAAACTGACATATATCTAAAACCAGAAAGAAAAAAAACTCAATGATTTCTGCTAAATTTTTAAGTATCGATATTAAGGTTAATATCAAGGGAGTGAGGTCAATTACATTTCGCAAGCAAAATGCTTTAAAAATTGGAATCGGCTCTTAAGTCCTAGAGGGTATTTTATGGAAAAGATTTTCATTACATTTATTCTACAGTGGTTTGGAAATTTACAAATGATTCAGTACATTAATCGTGCTAAAATGAATTTAGAATCTTCTCATATCTATTCTGTTGAGTATCTGTCTTAGTGTGATAGTTAATGCGATTATTTAAAATTCATCCATGCACTATTTTAAGAAATCATTAACCCTAGTTAACCAGGGAGCTAAAAATAGGGTTCAGCAGAATTTCAGTCCATTACTATTTAAATAATACTATATTATTTGAGGCTGCAGTAAGGTTTAGTCCAGTCAGATGTGGCTTCAATGGGGGAGAGGGGTTGTTGTGTGAATGACTGATGGCTGAGCTTTTGGGGCAGGACTCTATTTTGCTGGAACTCTGCCAATTTGTACATGGGTTTTAAATTGCAGTCAGACAGCTATCTGTGAATCTTGCCCTTTATGAAGATGTGGGTGTGGGAGTTGTTGAGACTGTACTTTTTAATTCTTCTATAGGTTTGATTGTGAGCTGAAATGGGAAATTGGACTGTTTTAAAAACCAAGAATTGTGGAAGGAATTGTTGCACTTTTTGAAAGGAAGTTACCACTACTCATTGTAAATGCTGTTTACACAGTTTTTTTTTCAAGCAGTGAGGGAAGTTTAGTTGTAGACAAATTAGATTGTAGACAAATTGAGTCTGAGTTGCTGATTCGTCTGTGAAATGATGACCAGTTGTTGGTGGCAAAGGCCTTCTGCCTGTAAAGAACTATGTGATTGGCTCTTAGTAAGCTCAACAGCTTGTGGATGTGAGTAATATAGTCAGAAGCCTTCAGATATCATGAAAGAAAAGTGTTGTCTGAGCTTCTGCAGTAAAGCAAAATACCTGAGGCCTGAAGAAAGTCCACTCACCTGTTACTGTTAATGATTGCTTTTAACCAATAAGTCAAAGTCTTTATACGTTGTGAACCAATCCCTCTCTCCTTCTGCAAAGAAGTGAAAATAATGGGAGAAAAGACAGAGATCGTTGAGCAGTGAGCCCTGGCAAATCAAAAGGATCATCTTTGTGAACCATGTGGTAAGGAACCATTCAACTGTATTCCCTATTCATCCTCCAGCTATACGTTTTGTGTCTGTCTGTATGTGCAGGGGCTAGCTGAAAAGTCTGTGAAAGTTTCAGGAATAGCAAGATTTAATTACTAGTGCATTATCTCAGTAATATATAACAGTGATCCAGGATTTTCTTGGGACTTGCTGTCCAATCCATTTTCTACTCCACTGCAACAGCATCTATACTTACTGAGAATTGGCTATTCAGTGGGTAATTGGGAAAACAGATGGTATATCAGTCTCTGTTTAAATAGGAATAGAATATAAAAAATAAGGAGGTATTGATCAAATTAGACAAGGCACTAGTCATACCACAACTAGAATGCTGCAAACAGCTCTGAGCCCATGACCTAAGCAGAGATGTAGAGACAGTCCAGAGAAGGTTCACCTGATTGATTCCAGGTATGGAGGGACTCTATTATGAGGAAAGGTTGAGTAGGTGCAATCTATGCTCCATTGGAGTTTAGAAAAATGAGAGTTGAACCAATATTCTGACGGAATTGGATAGGGTAGATGTGGAAAGGTTGTCTTCCCCTTGTAGAAGACTCCAGGATGAAGGGGTGTAATCTCAGACTAAGGGGTTGCAAACTTAAAACCAAGATGAGGAAGAATTTCTTGAGGATTGTGAATATGTGGAATTCTTTACCACAGAAAGCTCTTGTAGCTGGGTGCTTAAGTAGATGCAAGGCTGAGATAGAGATTTTTTTTTTATCAGTAAGAGGATCACGGGATAAGGCAGGAAAGTGGAGTTGAGGATGATCAGATCAGTGATCTTATTGAATGGTACAGCAGACTTGATGGGCTGAATGGCCTACTTCTGCTCCTACTTGTAGCTTCTTGTCCTGGGTGTGAGTTATTTTTATGGGTAAGCAATTAATGGTCCTAATGAGTGGTGTAGCAATGAGGTGAACATTGTTGTGGATGGAGAAGTTTCCCATCATTCTGTCTGTCTTTGCTGTGACTGCACCTTTGAAGGTGTTGACACTCTAAGAATGGTCAGCTTGGAGTTTGCCAAACCTTTTACTTCGAGCTTTGTGGTCATGAGTTCAAATGAAGATTGAAACCTGGAAGTTTGCTGAGTCAGAATGACTTGGGAGACCTATAAAAATGGCAAGTCCTGATGCAATGATTCCTAACTTCAGTGCTGAGCTTTTTGGTTTCTCCCCCACTGGCACTCCCCATCAGAGCAAATCCATTGTGGAGAGAGACATGTTCCTAAAGTTCTGATCCCAAATGATAGTGATATCTGACAGGTCAGTTTCCACAGTGAACTAAGTTTGACGTATCATTAGTTGTCTCTCTTTCAGTCTGGTTACCATGGTTATCAGTCACTGAATAAGGATATGAGGGCACAAATTTTAAAGCAATTTGCAAAAGAAGCAAATGCATGGTGAGAGTAAGATCTTTCTCACCCAGCGAAGAGTGAGGGTCTAGAATTCACTGCCTGAAAATGTGGTGAAGGCAGATTCAATTAAGACATTCAAGTGGGGACTGGATGGTTGTTTAGATAGAAATAAGTTGCACCAGTAAAGTGATAAAGCCAGATTTGTTTGAGCTAATGCAGACAACATAGGCTGGCTGAATGGCCTCCTGTTTTTATTTATTCACAGGTTGTGGGTGTCACTGTATTTATTGCCCATACGATAGTTAAGAGTCAACTGTATTGATGTGCACCTGGACCAGACCAGGTAAGGTTGGCAGATTTCTTTCCCTAAAGGCCACTAGCAAACCCCATCAGCTTTGGTTGGTGATCAGCAGTCATTTCAGTCATCACTAGACTCTTAATTCTAGATTTTTATTGAATTTAATTTCCACCTTCTGCTATGGTGGGATTTGAACCCAAGACATTGAGGGTCCCTGGGTTAATAGGCTAGTGATATTACCACCAGTCTAACACTTCCCCTGCCCTTCTGCTGTGATTCTGAGAACATATTCACATGAGGCTGCTAATGCTTTATTAACAAAAGGACACAAGCCATTACATAAAGGAGAAAGAAAAACTATACAAATGTGTGACAATTTAAAAACATCTTGACAAAAACAGCAAGCAGAACTTTGAACCATTTTTTTGACAGTCACACAATCCCAGTGAAAGATCCCTGCTAACTTCACTTTAATATTTTTACTCAAGTAGCTCTTTCCACAGCTCTTCACATTAGATTGCTGAAACAGATGAAAATGTCTTTTCAGCTCCGATGGCCTGAAGATTTCTTCCCAGCTCTGTTAGTTTGAATTCCTCTTTCTAATTCTGACAATCTGGAGATTGCTACCAATTTTCACTGCCTGCTGACCTTTTATAAACTATAAAGCCAGCCTTCTGCTTGAATGGTCTCTTCTTCTTAACTCAACTATCCCATTTTGAAAAGCATTCAGTAATTATCTTTCTGGTAACTTTGGTCACAAGTTTTTTGAAAAAGGTGTCTTTAGTTGACTATTTAAAAGCACACTCTGACAATAATTTTAAAACATTAAAAGCCATTTTCACAGAACTGGAAAACAAAATCTATCTTTTCTCCCTTTTGTGTATGTTTCCAAATTATAACAAGATACTACAAACTTCTATCACTCTACTCCTCCACAATTCTCATGGAGTTGAACCAGCTTTGTAAAGACTTGTTGCTCAAGCACTTCATGAACCATAGTATGTTTCAGGGGGTTGTGTGAATGTTAAGTTCAAATGGTTCTCTAAATATCAACGCTCCTCGTGTCAGGCTATGCCACTTAATTCAGTCCTGGGACCTCATGTGTCAGTGTCAATTTATTGTACTTGCATCAAACTACTACACTATGCAAAAAAAAAACAATGAACCCCATAATCAACAAAATGTGTAGAAAAAGCTGGAAAATGTTCATAATTTGTTTCTATGTTTTTAAAAAAAGTCCTTGTACTACAGGGAAATTAAACTGTCAATCATCTATACACTTTGAAATAGCAATGGCAGAAACTGCAAACACCTGAAATATTTTGCATGAATAAACATTGCAAAATTGGCAGCAGCATTCATAAATCCAGAGTAAACCTTACCCTCACCCTCCCACCTTTTTGGGACTCGAGTGTTTCAACAGTCGAATAGATTTACAAGCCGTCAGATAAAAATATATAATTAAAGTGTATGGTGCCTTTAAATCTTCTGCATGACTGGGTGTGCATGGTGACTTAAGGGAGTGGAGTTGAGTTGTACAATAGATCCATTAGTATTACTATGGGATCACGTGGATTCATGGTTTCATAGACCATGGTGCATTATTCTATGCTCAGTGAATTTTGAGTGGTGTCTGCCTTGATAGGAATATTCACATAACATGATCTCCATGTTTAATATCAGGTCTTATCAGATTTCTCCTGCAGAGATTCTGCAGGTTTTAGTGATATTTTGAGCTGAGGTAATTAAGATCCTGGTAGAGGTGTTCTAATTAACCTTCGCCAACTGGTTGACTATTGGCCAGATCCCTGTTAGTGCTTGGTTTGTGCAGATTTGACACCCAGAGAGGGGACACAGCTGGACTGCTCATATTTAAGGTCAAGTAGCCTATTGTAACAGGAGCATTTTAATGTCCTGATCAGTTACATCTCTTGGTTCAAGGTCTTGAATGAATGTTCAGGGCTTTACAAGGATTTGAATTAAAGCAATGTCTCACGAGAAGGAATCCTACATATCTGGGAAACTCTCTGCTTGACCTCCAGATGTTTCCCTGGGTGATTCTTTCACTTCCTCCTGTAACTCACTTTTACTTAAAAAGGAATCTGAACCAAATTAGGCTCCGTGTTGAATTCCGTTCCTCTGGTTTTATCCACTCTTCACCCTTGGCTCTTATCAGAGTTGATGGTAACCTTTTGAATGGCTATCCATATAATGCTGCCTGAGGAGAAACATCACATCTCTCAGAATCTCAGTCTGTTCACATCAATATTGAAGAAAGGCGGAATCATTAAACCCACCAGCTGTATGAGGATATACCCTTGTGATCATCTCTATTTCAGAGAATAGAACAATAACATCTTTATCAATCTGTATTTTGGGCTTTAACTCCAGTTCCAAGATTGCAGTGCAAGAAGGGAGCTGACCCCCACCTTCTTAAGGGCAATTAGGGACGGGCAATAAGTGCTGGACCCAGATGTGTCTCATGTTCTGAATTTTTAAAAATGAACTGCTTAGAAATGAGGAATTTAAAAAAGAACACAAGGAGGATCTATTTTGACAACACACATCAGATACATGATAGATGGTGCGGACACCAACATTTGGCTGAATCTCTCCTAGGAGAAAGTGAGGACTGCAGATGCTGGAGATCAGAGCTGAAAATATGTGTTGCTGGAAAAGCACGCAGGTCAGGCAGCATCCAAGGAGCAGGAGAATCGACGTTTCGGGCATAAGCCCTTCTTCAGGAATGAGCTCATTCCTGAAGAAGGGCTCATACCCGAAACGTCGATTCTCCTGCTCCTTGGATGCTGCCTGATCTGCTGTGCTTTTCCAGCAACACATATTTTCAGCTCTGAATCTCTCCTAACCTACATGAAAGTAAAGGAGTTTGGAAAATTTCCAAACTCCTTTTATCTGTCATGTTCTGCCCCAGAATAAGTCAAAAATCAAGATTTGATGAGGAAACGCATCAGCTCCCTACAGGAGCAAAGCTATTTCCTTCTGCCTTCATTGTGGTTTTGAGTTTTGGAGCAATAGTGTTAGTTCTGCTGAAGTTAACACAAAGTATCTGAGCAGCTGGATATTTACAGCTAGGTTAATTGTCTTCTACCAGGGTTACATCTGCCTGAGTGAGAGGGTGTAGGCCACTGTCACAGATATGCAAAGACAAGGAGAAAAAAACTATATTAATTTCACAGCTGGCTGATCACATGGAGAGTAAACACATTTATTTCACACTAAATATCATATCAACTATTCACACACCATTATTTTGGGTATGTATTCGATTTAGAAATACCTCTATAGAGCTATTAACCATAAACACTTGAACAGGAAACAAAACTTGGGTTTTAGCGTGATTGTAACAAGGGAGTCCTGCTTGACAGATAAGGAGTGTCAGCTATCCTATTCACTCTGACAGCTGGCTCTGAGGGTGCTGGATCAGTGTCCAGGACTCTCCTCATGTAAATAAAGGATGACTTGATGACAGCTCTGTCGTATATTTCAATGGCGATTATAGAATCCCTACAGTGTGGAAACAGGCTCTTCAGCCCAACAAAGTCCACACCCACCCTCAGAGTATCCCACCCAAACCCCTACCCTATTACTCTACATTTACCCCTACCTAATGCACCTAACCTATACAGCCTGAACACTATGAGCAGCTTAGCATAGCCAATTCACCTAACCTGCACATCTTTGGACTGTGGGAGCAAGCCGGAGCACCCAGAGGGATCCCACGCAGACACTGGGAGAATGTGCAAACTCCACGGGGACAGTTCCCCGAGGCTGGAATTGAACATGGGTCCCTGGCACTGAGACAGCTATGCTAACCACTGAGCCTCCGTGCCACCCCAATGACAGCAAAACAGGCCCCTAAAGAAATTTGTTTGCAAATGTTGTCTTTGAATTGGCATTCCTGACATGCTGTTATTTGGGAAGCTTAACTCATTCGATCCTGCCATTGAAGACTGGGCCCAGTATGTAGAGAGAATGTTTTTTTTTTCTGGGCAAATGACATTGGGGCAGAAGAAAAGCAACGAGTAATTCTCCTGATAGCCTGTGAACTCACAGCTTTTTTTGGTTGCTAACAGCCCCTGAGGCACCAGATACTGAAACCTTTCAAGAGTCGATGGATTTAGTTAAGGAATATTACGACCCCAAGCCACTGCTAATGCTGAGTCACTATTGTTTTTAATAAGCAATTTGAGAACCAGGGAAATTCAAAATGGGGTTTTTGGCTAGGTTAAGGTGACTGGCAGAGGCATGTGCATTTGGTTTAACCCTTACTGAGAAACTCTTTGATAAGTGGGATTGATGCTGTGGCCCAGCAAAAGTGCCCACTAGCTGGTCCACTTTTCCATCTGCTCCTGATAATCCTTGAATCCCTGTCAACCAAAAATCTGTTGATCTGCATTTAAAGCATTCATTGACTCTGTAGTGATTGCAACAAGGTCAGCTAGGTTCACTACCTAGAATGAGCTCCCTGATTGGGGCTGCTCATCTTGGCATTAACAAAACCAGTTGTTAATCGAACTTTTCTGTTTCAAAGCCATATTTCATCTGTGAGTGCAGGCAACTGCAGTCTGTGGCCATCCATTGTGATGGAATTGGTCTGTTTGTTGTTGTTATGGATGAGTTTGAAAATGAATATCTCACTCATTCTCTCACACACTCCTCACACACTCTCTCACACTCTCTCTCCCTCTCACACTCCCTCTCTCTCTCTCACACCTCTCTCGCACTCTCTCGCACTCTCTCTCACTCTCTCTCACTCTCTCGCACTCTCTCGCACTCTCTCGCACTCTCTCGCACTCTCTCTCTCTCTCTCTCTCTCGCACTCTCTCGCACTCTCTCGCACTCACTCACTCTCTCTCTCTCACACTCTCTCTCTCACACCTGGAATGATTGTATGTACATTTTCGTCTTCTGTAAATAGTGATGCCATATTTCCCCATGCCCATTATTTGTGAATTCTGACTGTAAGGACCACAATAACACACAACATGGGGAGGTGATGGTCTGGTGGTCTTATCACTGCACTGTTAATTTGGAGATCTCGGTTGTGTCCTGGGGACCCAGGTTAGAATCCTGCTTTTAAGGATGCTAGAATCTGAAGTTAATTTTTTAAAAACAAGATTGGAATTAACAGTCTGATGTCTATGAACCAATTATCAGGAAAAATCCACGTGGTTCAGTCATGACCTTTTTAGGGGAAGAAACTATCATCCTCAACTGGTCTGTCCTACATGTGACTCCAGACCGATAGCAATGAACAACTGACTCTTAACCACCATCAGGGATGGGCAATAAATGCTGGCCTAGCCATTGATGCACTCATTGCGTGAATGAATTTTTAAAAAAAAACACCTACTACAAGTTTAGTGAATTTAAACTTATTACAGGGATTATTTTGCACATTGTTAGAATGGGCAGGGGGAGAGAGGGGATTACTTTGTAACATAGGAATGCTTGCAAAGGTAGGAGAGACTGAGTCAAAAGAGGATAAAGAGATTATTCAATTAGCAGCAGCTTGAGTAGAAAATAACCAAGGATACCAGATTATCCATGCCCTTCAAATATGGAGTCCAGAAGTTCAAAGCTGAAGGTAGCAGTCAGGAATTCCTTTTGTGAGAGTGGTTAGTTGCTGATGAGCCAACTAAGAGGTCAAAGTTTCTTTAAAGCTTTTTTCAAAGATCTTCGGAGGAAAATTGCTGAGATATGGTTTCTGCATTGCTATTTTGATGAAAGAAGATTGATTACTTGCAGAGAGTATAAATCCAGGTAGTTGGCTGTTTTTTTACAGGCCAGAGACGTTTCCTTTGTAATCCAAAGTTACTGGTTTTGATATTGTTAGGAGATGCGATTGTAAAGTAATGTTAATCTCGCTACTGACTGCTAGTTCAAAACCACATGGTCAAGGACAGTTGGATTCAGCACTGTGGGACTTGTGTGACTGAGGTTCCTTTGGTGATTGAACAGTTACCATTGAGACAAAAGCTTGCATTAAAACAAGAACAACGATCAAAACAGCAAAGAAACAGGCCCTTCGGCCCTCCAGCCTGTGCCAACACATTTTGCCCTTCCATACTGAAACTGTCTTCCCTTACAGGATCCATATTCCTCTATTCCCTTCCTATTCCTGTATTTGTCCAGATGCTTCTTGAATGCTGTTATTGTATCTGCTTCCACCACCTCCTCTGGCAGCATGTTCCAGGCACTCCCCACCCTTTGTGCGAAAAACATGCCTGGACATCTCTTTTAAACTCCCCCCTTGCACCATGAACCTGTCTACCCTAGTAACTGCTGAAAATGTGTTGCTGGAAAAGTGCAGCAGGTCAGGCAGCATCCAAGGAACAGGTGAATCGATGTTTCGGGCATAAGCACTTCTTCAGGAAGCCCTTCCTGAAGAAGGGCTTATGCCCAAAACGTCGATTCTCCTGTTCCTTGGATGCTGCCTGACCTGCGCTTTTCCAGCAACACATTTTCAGCTCTGATCTCCAGCATCTGCAGTCCTCACTTTCTCCTCGAAGATTTTTACCCTAGTAACTGACCCCTTCACCCTGGGGGAAAAAGCCTCATACTTTCCACTCTATATATCTTACTATCCATGCCATTCACAATCTTTTAAACTTCTAACAGATCGCCCCTCACCCTCCTGCATTCCAGTGAAAAGAAACCTAGTCTATCCAACCTTTCTTCACAGCTAGTATCCCCCACACCAGGGAGTAATCTGGCTTGCATTACAAATAACCCATTGTCCATGGCCTACCTCCGAGGTTAAGTGGGCATTTGTTATGTTAGTTCTTACAGGAGAAGGTGGTAGAACTTGCAGTTCTGTTGTGTAAGGGCTTTTCTAGATGACCAAAGGTGTCTCTGTGGCAGATTGTAACATAGTTAGCATTCCAGTCCCATTAGGATGTCTAAGTATTAATCCTCCGGCTGGCTTTGACTTCTGAGAAACTTCTGGAAGTTTACTATGAATCCCTGTTATGTGATTGTCAAAGCCCTCTGTTAGTTATTTTAATCCATGTGCAACACTTGTGATTTTAAACTGTTGTCTGATTGAGGTTATGTCATTATACTTCAGACCATGATCTTTCCCCACATTTTGACCTGACCATATTTGAAACTTGTGGCTTCACCCCCAGAGCAATCCAGGCACCAGAATTATTTCCTGGGAATCACAGTAATGAGCAGCTGCTGAATGGAGTTCTTGGTAGCAGGCACTTTCCGTTGTTCTCTGGGTTGCATGAGAGAGTAATTAATATTCCATAATGATGGATGGCAGCATAAACATTTTGCAATCAGCTCCATACTCTATCATATTTTAAATGCTGCACTGTGGGGTAGTTGACTGAAGGTGAAGGAGATGATATTATCTAATCCCAGAAGTTTAGTATTGACACGCAAATTCCTGCATTGTGCATGATAGGTCACCCTGCATATTGATGGGATAGAAGTCTCTGTGCTTGGTACAAGTCATGGAAAATGTATCAGATACATCTTGAATGCAGGTGAACGTGATTCAGCAACTAATGCTGGAAAAATCTCCATTCGTGAGATTCAAATAATGCAGTGGCAAAAACATTTAGAGGCACAGTGGCCTTCAGAGCTGTTTGATAATGTTTGTGCCATAGATCAGTAATTGCTTCCCTGGAGAGACTCCAACTTGTCTGATCTTGCTCTTTCATCAGCACCAGGTATGACATTCTGACATTCCACATCCTCAGATCTTTTCCCTAGCCTGTTTGCTCTACATCCCTTTCATCCCACTATCCATCTGTCAGGATGGTGGCAGCCAGATTGTGAGAGGGAAAAAAGAAATCATCCTGTTCTCCTCTTTTTGTGTAAATGATTATTTCAACTCATTAGCAAACGTTCAGCTGAACCTATTGGCAGTGAGAGTATAGGCTCCATAAACCTATTGAACTTTGTAATTCTGGGTCTGCCCACAAAAGAAGCCTGACCTGGATTTTGCTTAATGCTTTCCTTTTTTTTTAAAAAAAGTATCTATTTTCCTAATCCACCTATTCAGAGTTGTTATGACACAAATCTGGAGCAGGTGGACTTGTACCAGGATGTTGCCTGGAATGGAGAATAGGTCGTACGAGGATAGGTTGAGAGTTCTCGGCCTTTTCTCGTTGGAACGGCGAAGGATGAGGGGTGACTTGATAGAGGTTTATAAGATGATCAGAGGAATAGATAGAGTAGACAGTCAGAGACTTTTTCCCCGGGTACAACAGAGTGTTACAAGGGGACATAAATTTAAGGTGAAGGGTGGAAGGTATAGGGGAGATGTCAGGGGTGGGTTCTTTACCCAGAGAGTGGTGGGGGCATGGAATGCGCTGCCCGTGGGAGTGGTAGAGTCGGAATCATTGGCGACCTTTAAGCGGCATTTGGATAGGTACATGGATGGGTACTTAATCTAGGTTAGAAGTTCGGCACAACATCGTGGGCCGAAGGGCCTGTTCTGTGCTGTATTGTTCTATGTTCTATGTACCTAAATCACCTGGCTTAGAGGTAGGCACGCTACCACTGCATCGCAAGAGCCCTTTTTTTCCGAACTCTTCCCTTTTTATATCCAGGGGTGCTCTTATACACAATTAAATTTTTTTTTAACCCCACTACCAAATCACCTGTGGTTTTTTTTTACATTTATTAACCACCTAATGCTTTCCTATTGTGTTTCTTCAATTGCGACCAGCTGCCTAAATCTGCTAACCTCTGCTCCCAACAATCCCATTGATTCAAGGGACACTGACTCTATCCATCTGCTATTTTTTCCGATACCCAGAAATCCAGCCCCATTTTGTGTGTTTGTATTCACATGGAGTGTGGGTTGGAGGCAGGGAAATCAATTGAAAATGATGTTTTCAGACAGAGCCTGCCCATTTAGCCACACAGATAGCAGCTATCTGTTGTTTCCTCTGACAATCTGAGCCTGTAGCTGATGGTAATTTGTTGTTCTCTGGGAATTCTTTCTTTATAAACAGTGGCCAATTTCCTCCAGTTTAAAATGACCAGAGGCCACAGCCATGACAGGCAGGCATGGCTGTGGGAAAGAGCAGCAGTCGTGATTATCCAGAGTCCGTACACTCCTGAACAGTGTGAGCAGTTGTCCAAAGACTGCAGCTGCTGACAGGCTCTCGGGAATCTGGGTTTTGCCAGGAACCTTTTATGTGAGAAGATTGTTTATGACGGGATGTTGACCCTTGAGTTCTATAGGAGTTACAGTTTGTGTTGAAATACAGTTCTTCCAAGGGTCATCAATGTTTCATGGCATAAGGACAGTAACTGAAATATTGTTAAAATGTTTCAGTTTGTTCATCAGACTTGATCACGTTTTGGCTCCTGGCTAAAAGTCTCTTACTAATATCCAGTTTTATGCAATCTGTTGACAAATAGATTGCAGAGGAGATTGCAGAGCCATTGGCTTTGATTTTTATGTCCTCTTTGTCTACAGGAGTAGTCCCAGAAGACTGGAGGATAGCAAATGTGGTTCCCTTGTTCAAAAAGGGGAGTAGGGATAACCCTAGTAACTATAGGCCGGTGAGTCTCACTTCTGTTGTGGGCAAAGTCTTAGAGAGAATTGTAAGGGATAGGATTTATGATTTAATATCGTGCACTCAAAGATCTGCACCTCATGCGAACAACTTCAGACAAAAAGCTTGCGTTGTGTTCTTCATTTTGCCAAACCAAGCTATTAAAGACAGAGAGGGCAGCAAAGACTGGTCAATGGAAATCATTCACAGATTAAGTATAATCTCCAAAGTGGGGTGCGATGGGCTGAAAGACCAGAAGTGGGCAAAAGTGAGGACTGCAGATGCTGGAAACCAGAGTTTAGATCAGAGTGTGCTGGAAAAGTACAGCAGGTCAGGCAGCATCCGAGGAGCAGGAAAACCGACGTTGCGGGCAAAAGCCCTCAATTCCTGATGAAGGGCTTTTGTCTGAAACGTGATTTTCCTGCTCCTCTGATGTTGCCTGACCTGCTGTGCTTTTCCTGAAAGACAGAACTGACCTGATCTTATCCCCTTGATTCAAGCAAGTGGCATTGTGGGTAGAAATCTGAAAGTGATGACTTCCCCTTGGGAATGTGGGTGACCATTTGACACATCAGCTCATCTGACACCAGCAAACTCAACTCCAAACAAGCTTATGTGCATTTACACAGATTATTGAATTGTGATTAATTAAACAAGTCTCGGGGCTCTATGCTGCCAAGTTTGGGTTTACAAGTCAGTAGATTGCAGAGAGAACAAATGTGAACAAGATCTGGAGTTCCAAAGATTTGAGGTCTTGACATTATAAAAGAAATTGATTGAAACATGTTGTAATGAATTGGTTGAGATGCTCCTTGATTATTTTTGGAGCCCACAATTATTAGGAGACTTGGTGCTTTATTGGGTTTTCTTTGACCTGAAAGCTAAGATTCCAGTATGGAGTATCTGGGTCATGGGTGTCTGCACGTCCCTGAGGCAGCTTGCTCCTTTTTGCTTGTTACTGTATTTCAACTCCTCATTAACAGAAACATTTATTTCTATCTGTACACAGCTTCTCACAGACAGCTCTCTCGTGCAGTGTCACAGACCTCCCTCTTCACATACTCATTCTAATTTGGTGTCCAAAGTTAAAAATTACACAACACCAGGTTATAGTCCAACAGGTTTAATTGAAAGCACACTAGCTTTAGGAGCGTCGATCCTTCATCAGGTGGTAGTGGAGGGCTCAATCCTAACACACAGAATTTACAGCAAAAATTTACAGTGTGATGTAACTGAAATTATACATTGAAAAATTGATTGTCTGTTAAGCCTTTCATTTGTTAGAATACCATGATAGTTTCACTTCTTTCATGTGTAAAGCACAAAACCTTTTTTAAAAGTTGCATTCTCAAGTTAGTTGTTAATGGTGATAGCTAGACAATATGTCTGAAGTTACCACCAGGATCAGTGCAGTCCCTGCTGTCTGGAGGAATGCCCAGCACTGTAGGAAGGAGGTTAATAACCTCTACTCTGCTAGGATCAGTGCCACCATCTGTTCCCCAACATCTCACCCTTACTCTCTCTCTACAACTGTACCCACCTCCCACCAAGACTCATGGTCCACCTCCCTCATTATTATCTGCAACACCTTCCACTGCGCTCACTCACTCACTCATCCTAACCCCCAAATCACTAACTGTATTTGCCTGCTGCATTGCCCACTCAGTCAGGAGAGCTCACAACTTGTGCCAACAGTAACAGCTGTGCCAGCTACTTCCATCTCACTAAAGACCTGCCTCTCACTCCTCACTCGAGGAGGAAAACAGCCCACCAAGCATTAAAATAGTGGAGAAGGGTACTCCAACTGGGTCAGAGATGTGTTGTGGTGGTCTTAGAGACACATGTTAGATGTCAATGTCCATGGATGTGGATTGCATATAGCCTGTGCTCATTGGGCTAGGTCCTGGCGTCTATCATGGAGATTGTTCAGAGGGAGTGAATTCTCTTTTCTGTCACATTTCCCTGACATTTGATTTGTTTGGTGATTTTGGTAAGATAGGAGGCTGAATATTAATGAGCAAGTTGTGCTGTTCACCAGGTGCTGAACATGCACTAATCCCCATGAGTTGGCATCACCCTGATGTCCAGTGAGAATCTCACCATGCGGCTTGAAAGAAGCATGGAAAATGGAGTGAGATGGCCCTGACGTTGAGGTGGCCTTGCTGACCTTCTTACCTAATTCTGTCAGAGTCTCATCATCGCCCGCACCACTCAAAACCTTGTATGCTGCTGCCCGTATCATTGCAAAATTGATGGAAAAATAGAAATGGTATGGAATGCCCAGCTGGCCCCTGAGTAGTAGGAAGCAGAAGATTGAAACAATCAGCGTAACCCTTCAGGGGCAGCACGTTGTCTCAGTGGTTAGCACTGCTGCCTCACAGTGCCAGGGACCCACATTCGATTCCACACTTGGGTGACTGTGCAAACTCCACACAGACATTCTCCCCATGTCTGTGTGGGTTCCCTCCGGGTGCTCCGGTTTCCTCCCACAGTCCAAAGGTGTGCAGGTTAGGTGAATTAGCCATGCTAAGTTGCCCTTTTGTTAGGTGCATTAGTCAGGGAAATGAGTCTGGGTGGGTTACTCATCACAGGGTTGGTGTGGACATATTGGGCCAAAGAGGCTGTTTCAACACTGTAGGAAGAGTAGTCTAATCATTGCTGCTAAGGTGAGCAAGGGTCTAATGTAAATGTGTTTTTATTTCTTTTGATCATTGCTGCCCATTGACCTATTATTGCAATACTTAGTCAGAGATATATGGCACAGAAACAGACCCTTCAGCCCAACTTGGCAGTTTTCCTTGTCTCAGCAAAATTGACAACCTATTCAGTAAGAATTTAAGGCATGTCCTGACATTTCAAACTAATCATAAAAACTGCAGAGTAGCTCATTTTAAAATTAGTAAAGACTATATTTCATTGAAAAATTATTTCTAAGACACTATAATTTCTTTGTTGCCTGGGGCTCTATCAATACAGATAGCATTGCGTCATAGGCACATCAAGCTATGTATATCAAGGTGATCCATTATCACTTTCAATATTTTTATTTGCATTATTCTCTGTGTGCTCAGCTCTCCACCACAAACAGAGAAGCCTAGATGGCTGTCAGGTGAATCACACGAGGCAAAGCAGACAAAAGGTTTTCTAACAAAGAGCCTGTAAGAAAAAGATTGAACAGACAGATCAAAGGAAGTGTCAATGAATGAGGGGAACAACAATCCAAAGTCTCTCACTGGGCAGTGCACAGATCATTTGCCACTGCCTGCACCCCATCAGTTTCTGCATATCATAAAGCGTAACATGGAAAGTGTTTTAAAATGAAGAATTCTTTAGAAGATTGTCTCAGTGGGTTTATGTGTAACTATGGTAAAGCTGTAGATATTCACTCCTTTCTTAAATACCTCTTTGTTATCATCAGTGAGGAATTGATAGTCTGAAATTTATATCGCATAGACTTATCTAGAGCACGTATTGAGGGTAAAGTGAAGGGCAGCAGGAAGAGGGGTCAGCACGATTGTAGTTGGATGGTGGGTGTTACAGAAAAGTAGAGATGAGCTGCAGTGGAGAGAGACAGACAACTGTGACACTGAGACAACTGATCTCTTGTAGGAGTAGCTACAAGCAGCAGTAGCAACACCACTTTTCACATTGCGTGTTGTGAGCTAGGAGAGTTGCATTGTCTATGGATTAAAAGTATTTATGAAAAAGAAAATTCATCCTTCAATTTGAAATGACTTTTTGTCAGTAGTTGTTACAAATGCAAGTACATGTCCCAATGAGCTGTAATTCCCAGGATCCAAACTCCCACTGGAAGGAAAAATAGAGCAGTTGGATGTTTAAAGTTTGGATTTTGTTGTGATTATTATATGGTAACCTTGCATTATCAGCCAGGTTTTATCTTCCAGTCCTGAGGAAGGGTCACTTGACCTGAAATGTTAACTCTGATTTCTCTCCACAGATACTGCTAGACCTGCTGAGCTTTTCCAGCAACTTATTTTGTTTCTGATTTACAACATCTGCAGTTCTTCGGGTTGTATCTATAATCGATTCTCTATTAAATGAAGACTTGTGTTTGCCGTTGTCTTTTCTTTTGTAGATTTTTTTCATTCATGGTGAGCCTTACGCTGATTTCCTTCTGGATCCTTCTGATTGTTCACATGATGAGTGTCCCTGACGTGGCCCGGCATTTATCATCACTTACAGATGGAAGTGTGTGAGTTGGAGGGGAGCCTGTAATTACTGGCTCTCCAGTGGGTTTTCTGCCCTTGCCCTTTGCTTGATGTTGCATGTTTGGACGGTGCAGTTAATATTGTGATGCACCATTTCTGTCACTGATTCTGAAGTTCCACTGTTGAAGCTACAGTTATTCAGTCCAATAACCTTAGAGGAGAAATCTTCAAAGGCCTTTTTTTTCTGTAAGGAGACTCCCATAAAATAAAATTATGGCTGTTGTGTTTGTTTTAAATGGTGTCCTTGACAGCTAAGTTTCTAATGGAAACTGGGCTAATAATACAAGTGGTCTGTCTGATGTGACTGTTTTCTTATATCCTGTTCAGTCATGCTGGTGTCAGCACATGTAGCTTTACTCTGACACCAAGCTGTCTTATTACTATTAAAGTTTGGAAAATAGGAACAAGACAAAGCAATTGCCAGATGCACCATTTAATGAGAGTGTGGCAGATCTGTGACTGAGGTCTACGTGACTCTCTTGCCCCAGATCTCTCCAATCATTTGTTATGCAAAGTTATTATCCATCTCCAGATTTAAAATGAATTGTGCTTGGAAAAAAGAAGCACATGATCCAAGCATTTATTTTTCATTCTTTCATGAATTGTTGTTGCCCATCCTTACTTGCCCTTGAACTGTGTCTTGCTGGGTCATTTCAGAGGGCAGTTAAAATTCAATCACATTGTTGTGGTTCTGGAATCAGACGGAGGCCAGTTTAAAGCTGGATGGTAGATTCCTCTCCCGAAAAGACATGTGCTTCTGACAAAAATCAATTATAGTTTTTTTTTCACCTCCTTGCCTGTGAGATCTTATTAACTGAATTTAATTTCACCAACTGGGCTTTAAACCTGTGGCCATGGCATTGACCAGAGCCTCTGGGCTTATGGCCCAGGGTCATTATGTGGGATAGATGGTGAAGTGGTAGCAATGGCAGATACATGGCATTTATGCCCCAACTGTTATGGACCAGACCAAACTCCCTCCAAACATACCAGGGAGATTAGCCTAGATTTTATTTTATTTACAGGTCAGTGTAAGGTGCTGAATTCCAGATGGGATTTAGCTGGTCAAACTACCACACTTTATTCTTACACCACAATTATATTACAAACACAAAAAGCCTAATTTTAACTCTATCAAAATAACATTTTATTTAACTATACTCAACAGTTGTTCCAGTATAGCAACATCCCATAAACACACCCTTGGCAAAGGCAAATTCAGCAAACCAGATTTCCCTCGCTTGCTATCTCCAACAGTCCTGGAGAAGGGACACTAACAGAATGAGTATAGCAGTGGAGAGACAACTCCAGCTTTTTGCAGCATGAGAGGGAGAGCTATATCTAACATCTTCAACTCCAAAGCCCTAACTTCAACAACAGAAAGCAAAGCAAAAACCCTGGGTCTGTGTGGGCCTGACTCCACCCATTCATAATACTTTTGTCAACTTTAAAATTTCCTCTGCTTTCCATGGAGCAGATACCTCAGCATCAGGTTGACAACACCTATCATCAAGAGAAACCGAACAGAATAACTCCCTCTTCAAGGCACATCTCATCACACAGCCACTGAAAGACCACATCAAACAGAATATACATTTTTCACATTTACAAGAGGCAGACTACTGACTGTACAGAGCCAGCCCGTGTTTGTAAAATTCCAAGCATAAGATCACATCCAAGTATAGATATTATAATTTCACAGCAATCCCATGTATGCTCAGATTTGCATCAACAAACCAATTCAAAGTTATTATTTAGGATTGCAATGTGTCTCATTCATGTTTAGTAAAAACAGTGTCTGTATATGCAGGGGTCTGTCCTCTGCAGGATCAAACAGCAAACTTGGGCACTGTGCCTTTTTTTTGAATTTGACAATCATGGAAAGGCAGTAGTTCCCCAATGCATTCTCCATGGCAATACTTGGACCAATCAGAGTTCACTGCCTTTCTCTCCTGCAGTGTATTGTTGCTCCATTTGAAAATTGGATTCTTGCATTAGTCCTGATGAGGATAAAATCTAAAGATTCAGCAGACTGTGTCTCTCTTATCAACAATAACAACATGGACAATTGTTTTATTATGAATTTCCATTTACAGAATAGAATTTGAAAATGTATTGTACTTTGTGTGGAGTAGTGTTCCCTAGTTTCTCTTTGGAAGAGTCTGACTCCAAAGCCAGGAGCAATGCTTCCTCCCAGCCTACCCTCTGTTTCTTTTTTAATAGTTTGGAAATTTCCAAATCAAATCACTCTGTCAGCCTTTCAATTTAGTGGAAATGCAATCTTAGTTTGTGTAACTCTTATAGGTTAGTTCTTGGAATAAATGGAACATTTGGTAAATCTAATTTACACTTTCTCTAAGGCCAGTGCATCCTTCCTAATGCAAGGCAGAGAACAGCTTGCAGTGCTCCAGTTATGGTCTATACTGATTGTATGGTGATGCATTCCTGTTGTAAGCAACTAAACCAGAAATTCTACTTAATGAATAATTGGATCCATGCTAATGAGCACAGATAACTTTTGAATTCATAAATTTTTCAGCCAATTAATTGTGTAAGTGGTATTAATTGTGTTGAAAAATATTTATCATTGACATTCAGAATTGAATATCTTATAATAACAGGAACTTGAACTTGTGTTTTTGATATTGATGAGTAATTGTTATGTGCCTATTGCAATTCTGTAATGCCCTCTCATAGTCTATTGAACTTGTCCTAAAACACAAACAAAAACAGAAGTTGTTGGAAAAGCTCAGCAGGTCTAGCAGCATCTGTGAAGAGAAATCAAAGTTAACGTTTTAACCCTTCCTCAGAAAAAGACATGTTCTCTTGTTAAAGGGGCATGTTTAGATTTTATTGGCAAAGCGCATCTGCTTTTATCCCCTTATGACAGATATGTCACCATCCTGACATGGAAATATATTGCCGTTCCTTCAGTGTCACTGGGTCAAAATCCTGGAATTCCCTCCCTAAGGTCATTATGGGTCAACCCTCAGCACATGGACTGCAGCGGTTCAAGAAGGCAGCTCACCCCCACCTTCTCAAGGGGCAACTAGGGACAGACATTAAATGCTGGGCCCAGCCAGCAACACCCATGTCCCATGAATGAATGAAACAAAAATGATCTGGGATACTTAGGGTAGGTTAGTGACCACCAATTTTTCTTGTTACATATTACTTCATGACTATTTACATGACATCTCTGATACAATGTCTCGTGTGAGGCATCAGGTTCAAATAAAAAAAAGTTTACATTACAGCTGCTAAAACATTATCACTTGGCTGTGGGAAAAAGTACAGAACTAGAACATAGTTGCTTAAGATTCAAATGTGCCCTTAGTTAGTTCCTCCCAGGAACAATTGTTTTTATACTCACGGATGAAACTTATCTTGTAATGTTCAGGTGCTAAGTCTCATACAATATTTTTTAAATAGACTTTTTATAAGAGGAAAAGTGATAACACAAGGTTTGGAGTAACAAATAAGGGATTGTATATTTGTATCTAAAACATTCCTGTTAAAATCATCCCCGATGTATAATGAAACTAGAATCATGGAAGGTGATCATCCAATGTGCTGATATGTACGTTTTGTGGGAGCTGCCCATCTTCAAGCTGATGTCATGGTGAAATACATGTTCAAATGTCTGAAGTATTTCTTACTGCTCCTGATGTGATTGCATTACGATTTCACAGCAATGTAAATCCCAGCTGAAAGAAAAATTAGTGAGCAACAGTTCAACGAGTTTGTGTCTGGAGTCAGCAATTTGTTTTCAGAGCAAGCTTGTGTGAAATCTGTTGATTTTCAGTCTCGTCTTTTTGTTTTTGCACAGTACCTTGCTGCTGTTAAGAGTAAAATCTTTCAAAGTGAACAGAACGTGACAGGATGCCCTCTCTGACTGCTCGTCTTGTCTGTAGTGATAGAGACACCGACTGAGGGCCATATGAGTCAACTCAAATCGCTGGGGTATAGGTCCTGGTAAACTGAAGCATAAAATCTAATTACACACTCCTGTTATTTTCTGCTATGTATGCATTCTGACCTCTCCTTTTTTTTTATTACTATAAAATAACATTTGTACATTCGGTCTGTATAACATGTAGTATAGCTTACTGTGTTACCTGACAATGCTCCAAATAAAACATATACACATACACCTATGTTATCAATTCTTGTTTCCTGTATCAACCTATTTTGACTGTTTGCATCCATGCTGCTAACTGAGAATGCTAGGAAAGCTTTTCAAAGAGTGGGGACATCCCAGGATTCAATTCCTACTCCGAGCTAATGTTACACAGGATCAAACTGGGGGAAGGTTGAACAAAAGGCTGTGTTAATTGTGAGTGCCACCACCAGGTGGTGCAAAGAGTGCACATGGGATCTGTCATGACCCACCATTACTGAAGTGAAGGACAGAATTGGTGCTGCTGGATGCTGAAGGGATGGTGAACATTTTGGGGAGAGTAGGGAAGGAAGGGGCTCTGAATAGGCTGTCCCTGGGGAGGGCGGTTTTCAAGAGAATAGATGAATTGAGGTGGGTATCACAGACGTGGCTGTGAGGGGATCAGGGCTGGGAACTAAATATCCAAGCAATCACTTCCTAGCAGAAGGACAGGCAGAGAGGGCGGGATTGTCTTGATTATTGAAATTAAACCAATATCAGGAAGAGATATAACAACATTGGAAGGTGTAGAATCTATGTGGGTAGAGTTGAGGAATCGCAAAGGAAGCAAGGTCCTGATGGCAGCAGTCAGGATGTAGTAAGTAAATAAGATCTAAAAACTAGAAAAGGCAACGTGAGAAAGGCACTATTACAATAATCATGGCAGACTTCAAAATGCAAGTGGACTGGGCAAGTCAGGTTGGTCATGATCTCAAGAAAAGGAATTCCTAAAATGTTTGGAGCAGCTTGTGGCACAGCTCACCAGGTAACATGCAATTCTAGATTTGGTGATGTGTAAGGAGGCCGATTTGTCTAGGGAGCTGGAAGGTGAAGGAACCTCTCGGACAGTGATTATGATATGATTGGTCTTTAAAAGTGAGCTAGCTGGAGTTAAGGGCCTGTATGTTCCTTTTAAGGTGAAGGGCAAGGATGGCAGGAATAGGGAACCCTGGATGACGAGATATTGAGATTTTGACCAGAAAAAAGGTGTGGTTCAGGTACAGGCAGCTGGGATCAAGGAATCCCTGGAGGTATATGGGGATACAGGAGTTTATTGAAGAAGGAAATCAGGACAGTGAAAAGGGGGCGTAAGATAGCCTTGGCTGAGAAGATTAGGGTGATTCCAAAGAGGTACTTTAAGTATATTAAAGGAAAAAGAATAACTATGGAGAGCATAGTGCCCCTCAAGGACCAAAGTGGACATGGATGTGAAGAACAGCAGGAGATGAGTGAGGTCCTCAATGATAGAGGAGAAACAATGTTTACTGGGAGAAAGACATGAAGACTTGGGGAAGTTTTTGGTGATACTTTGGGGACAGTCCATCACAGGAGAGGAGGTGTTGGATGTATTAAAATGTAGGAAGATTAATAAATCTCCTGGTCCTGACCAAGAACACTACAAGAGACTAGAGAAGAAATTGCGGAGCCCCTGGTTGATATTTTTGCATCATTGGTAACCACAGGCGAGATCCCAGAAGACTGGAGGGTAGTGAATGTTTGCCCTTCTTCAAAAAGGATTGCAAAGAAAATCCTGGGAACTATCGACTATCAGCCAGTGTGCTGGCTGAGTTACTTCAGAAGTTTCTGAGGGATAGTATATACATGTATTTGGAAAGATAGGGTTTAATTAGGAGTAGTCAGCATGATTTTGAGTGGGAGAGCACTCCTCACAAATTTGTTAGAGTTGTTTGAAGTGACCAGGTAGGTTTATGAAGGCAGGGCAGTAGGTGTAGTTTATATGGATTTCAGTCAGACCTTTGATAAGGATCCACATGGCAGGCTTCTCTGGAAGGTTAGATTATATGAAGTCAGGGGCGAGCTGGCAAATTGTACATAATTGGCTTGATGGTAGGAAGCAGAAGGTAATAGCGGAAGGATGCTTGTTGGACTGGAGGCCTGTGACTAGTGGAGTGCTTCAGGGGTCGGTGCTGGGCCCTTTGCTGTTTGTTATCGATATCAATGACTTGGATGAGAATGTACAAGGCATAATTAGTAAGTTTGCAGATGACACTAAAATAGGTGGGATTGTGGACAGTGAGGAAGGTTATCAGAAATTACAGCAGGACCTTGATCAGCTGGGGAAGTGAGCCGAGAAATGGCAAATGGAGTTTAACATTGATAAGTGTGAGATCTTGTGTTTAGGAAAATCAAATCAAGGTAGGAGTTTCATGGTGAATGGTAGGGCCTTAAGGAGTGTAGTGGAGTTCAGGTGTACAGTTCTCTGAAAGTGGAGATAGGACAGTGAAGAAGACTTTTGGCACTCTGGCCTTCAGACAGGGCATTGAGTATAGAAGTTGGGAAGTTGTGTTGCAGTTGTACAGGACGTTGGTGAGGATGCACTTGGAGTACTGTGTTCAGTTTTGGTCATCTTGTTAAAGGAAAGATGTTATTAAATTGGAAAGAGTGCAGAAGAAATTTGCAAGGCTGTTGTCAGGAATCAGCAGTCTGTGTTATAGGGAGAGGTTGGACAAGCTAGGACTTTTTTCTTTAGAGTGTAGCAGATTGAAGGGGGGATACCCTATAGAGGTGTATAAGATCATGAGAGGCATGGATAGGGTGAATGCACTCAATCCTTTCCCTAGGGTTGGGGAATTGAAGACTAGAGGGTATCGGTTTATGGTTAGAGGGGAAAGAATGAAAGGGAACTGGAAGGGGCAACCCTTTACACACAAGGTGAGGGGAGGGGAATGCATATGGAATGAGCTGCAGCAGAAGTGGTTGAGGTGGGTACATTAGCAACATTTAAAAGGAATTTGGACAGATACATGGATATGGAAGGATTAGAAGGAAATGGGCCAAGTGCAGGGAAATGGGGTTAGTGTGGATGGACATTTTGGTCGGCATGGACCAGTTTGGGCCAAAGGGTCCATCTCCGTGCTCCGTGCTCTATGACTCTAATTCATCCTGCACTTTTTGTGAGGGAGAAGCTGGAATCAGATATAATGGTATTATAATTGAGTAAAGATAGCTACAAAGACATGAGGGAGGAACTATCCAGAGCTGATTGGAAGGGGAGCCGAGCAGGGAAGATAGTGGAGCAGCAATGGCAAGAGTTTCTGGGGGTAATTCGGGAGGCACAGCAGAAATACATCCCGAGGAAGAAACATACTAAGGGAAGGATGAGACAACCATGGCTGGCAATGGAAGTCAGGGTCAGTACAAAGGCAAAAGTGGAAGTATGCAATGTGGTGAAGATTAGTGGGAAGCCTTTAAAAACTAGCAAAGAATAACGAGAAAAGCGATAAGTCTGAAGGTAATCCAACTAGTAATATAAAAGAAGATTGTAGGAGGTTTTTTTTAAGATCTATAAAAGTTGAGAGAGACAAGAGTGGACATGGACAGATGGGAAATCAGGCTGGCGAAGTAAAAATGTGGAATAGGGACATCGCAGAGGGGAATAGCAAAGGCTTTTTCCCCACGGTCAGTGAGTTAAGAACTAGAGGGCATATTTTTAAGATGCGAAGAGAAAGTTTTAAAAGGGACCCGAGGGTCAACTTTTTTACATAGAGGATGGCTTGTATGTGGAATGAACTGCCAGAGGAAGTGATGCAGGTACAGTTACATAATTTTAAAGAACCATTTAGAGGGATACAGGCCAAATGCAGGCATGTGGAGCTAGTTTAGTTTGGGAAACTTGGACGGTTTGAATGAGTTGGACCACAGGGTCTGTTTCCGTGCTGAATGACTCTATAATTGAATATGTACTTTGCAAGAGTTTTCACAGTGATAACCATCAGGAGCATTATAGAATGTCAAGACAGTCGAGGATTAGAGGTAAGTGTAGTGGCCATCATTAAAGAGAAGATGCTGGGGAAGTGGAATAGTCTGGTGGATAAATCACCCAGACCAGATGGACTACACCTCAGGGTCTGAAGAAGACAGCTGAGGAGATTGTAGAGGCACTGATGGTGATCTTTCAGGAATCTCTGGAGTCTGGGTGGGTACTAGAGGACTGAAAAATGGATAAAATAACACATCTGTTTAAGAAGGGAGGGAGGGAGGCAGAAGGCAGGACACTATAGTCCAGTTAGCCTGACCTCGGCAGTTGTAAGATTTTAGAGTCTGTTATTAAGGATGAGATTGCAGAATACAGTACTTGGAAGTGCATGGTAACATAGGGCGGTGTCAGCACAACTTCGTCAAGGGTAGATCATGCCTGACAAATCTGTTAGAATTCTTGGAGGTAATGAACAGGTTCAACAAAGGAGAGTCAGTGGATGTTATAAAGTCATAGAGTCATAGAGATGTACAGCACAGAAACAATCCCATCAGCCCAACCCGTCCATGCCGACCAGATATTCCTACCTAATCTAGTCCCATTTACCAGCACTTGGCCCATGTCTCTTTAAACCCTTCCTATTCTAATACCCATCCAGATGCATTTGAAATGTTGCAATTGTACCAGCCTCCACCACTTCCTCTGGCAGCTCATTCCATACAAGTACCACACTCTGTGTGAAAACATTGCCCCTTAGATCTTTTTTATATTTTCCCCTCTCACCCTGAACCTATACCCTCTAGTTCTAGACTTACCCACCCCAGGGAATCTACCTTGCCTATTTATCCTATCCATGCCCCTCATGATTTCATAAATCTCTAGAAGGTCACCCCTCAGCCTCCGATGCTCCAGGGAAAACAGCCCCAGCCTATTCAGCCTCTCCCTGTAGCTCAAATCCTCCAACCTTTACAATATCCTTGTAAATCTTTTCTGAACCCTTTCAAGTTTCACAACATGCTTCCGATAGGAAGGAGACCAGAATTGCATGCAATATTCCAACAATGGCCTAACCAATGTCCTGTACAGCCGCAACATGACCTCCCAACTCCTATACTCAATGCTCTGACCAATAAAGGAAAGCATACCAAACGCCTTCTTCACTATCCTATCTACCTGCGACTCCACTTTCAAGGAGCTATGAACCTGCACTCCAGGCACACCACTGGTCACAGGCCTCCAGTCTGAAAAACAACCTTCCACTACCACCCTCTGTCTTCTACCTTTGAGCCAGTTCTGTATCCAAATGGCTAGTTCTCCCTGTATTCCATGAGTTCTAATCTTGCTAATCAGTCTCCCATGGGGAACCTTGTCAAACGCCTTACTGAAGTCCATATAGATCACATCTGCTGCTCTGCCCTCATCAACCCTCTTTGTTACTTCTTTAAAAAGCTCAATCAAGTTTGTGAGACATGATTTCGCACACACAAAGCCCTGCTGACAATCCCTATTCAGTCCTTGACTTTTCAAATACATGTATACCCTGTCCCTCAGGATTCTATCCAACAACTTGCTCACCACCGAGGTCAGGCTCACTGGTCTATAGTTCCCTGGCTTGTCCTTACCACCCTTCTTAAACAGTGGCACCACGTTTGCCAACCTCCAGTCTTCCGGCACCTCACCTGTGACTATTGATGATACAAATATCTCAGCAAAAGGCCCAGCAATCACTTTCATAGCTTCCCATAGAATTCTCAGGTACACTGGATCAGATCCCAGGGATTTATCCAATTTTGTATTTTCAGGACATCCAGCACTTCCTCCTCTGTAACATGGACATTTTTCAAGATGTCACCATCTATTTCACCACATTCTATATCTTCCATGTTCTTCTCCACCATAAACACTGGTGCAAAATGTAGTCCACCTGGATTTCCAGAAAGCCTTTGACAAGATGCCACATAGGAGGCTGATAAATATGATAAGAACCCATGGTGTTATGCACAAGGTACAGGCATGCATAGAGGGTTGGCTGACTGGCAGAAGGCAGAGTGATGTAAAGGGGTCTTTTTCAGGATGGCAGCTGGTGACTAGTGGAGTTGTGGAAATGGGGAGGTTACAGAAGGATTTGCCAATGCTAAGAGAGTGGGCAAAGAAGTGGCAGATGGAATACAATGTAAGAAAGTGTGAGGTCATGTATTTTGGAAAGTAGAATAGAGATTTGGAATGGAAAACTAGAAATTTGTGAAAATTGAAATGTTCAAAACAGAGATTTATAGCTTTTTGTTCTACAAGTGTGGTAATGGAAATGGAAGCAATTTTGTTAAAATGCAATTGAGATACAGATAATGATCAAATCAAGCGGTGGACCAATAGGCTAAAGGTGTCAAGTAAATCATTTTATCCCTCAGTTCCAATCTGCTGGCGTGTTTTAGTGATGTGAATTTAGGAAACGTTAGGAAACAAGCTCATAACTAGAACGGAATGGAAGGCATTTCATTCAGGGTACTTTCACATCAGGAAAACTCCTACAAGTAAACTCTTTGCTTGGACACTAACAAACAATACAGTATCACTTTAATAGCATTTCCTTTCAATCATCCACAAGAATGTGGGTATCTCCCTTCAGATTCGTATTTATTATTTATCCCTAACTGCCCTTGATAGGTGATGTTGAAGAAAGTGAGTCAACATCACCAGGGGGCTTGGTTATTCCAGGGGGCAGTTCAGATTCAACCACATTGCTGTGGGTCTGGAGTCACATGTAGACCAGACCAGGTAAGGATGGCAGTTTCCTTCCCTAAAGGTCATCAATGAATCTGATGGATCTTTTGTAGTAATCTAATGGTTACCATGACTAGCTTTTACTCCAGATCTATTTACTTTCAGAATTTAAGTTCTCCAGATGCTGTGGGGATTGAAACTCTTGTCCTCTGGATATTGATCTCGTTGTCTGGATCACGATGTCAGTCCTATAGTCACTAAAACACCCTACCTCCCATTAAGACCATAAGTTGTAGGATCAGAAGTAGATCATACAACCCATCAATTCAATTCTACCATTCAATGAGATCACCGCTGATCCAAAAATCCAAAACTGCACTTTTCTACCCTTTCCCTAGCACCCTTCATTCTTTTCCTGATTAAATATCTATCTCAGCCGTGAATATACTTAATGGCAAAGCCTCAGCATACCTCTGTGTGGTAAACAATTCCACAGATTCAGAATCATCTGAGAAAGGAAATTCCTCCTCATCTCTATCTTAAAATGATGATGCGGTCAATGTGCTGCATATTTGATCTGCTTCATTGCATAAATTTCAGAGAAAGCAGCTTCTTGTGGATGGTGAAGTGATAGGTAAAAGCAATGACTGCAGATGCTGGAAACCAGAGTCTATATTAGTGTGGTGCTGGAAAAGCACAGCAGTTCCGACAGCATCCGAGGAGCAGTAAAATCCTGATGAAGGGCTTTTGCCCGAAACTTCGATTTTACTGCTCCGCCGATGGTGGAGTGATGGTGAACTCACCAAAGATACTCAGATAGCACCTTCCAAACCCACGACCACTTCCATCTAGAAGGACAAGGACAACAGATACAAGTCATGATTTGGAGATGCCAGTGTTGGATTGAGGTGTACAAAGTTAAAAATCACACAACACCAGGTTATGGTCCACCAGGTTTAATTGGAAGCACACTAGTTTTGCACAACCACCTGGTGAAGGAGCAGCACTCCGAAAGCTAGTGCTTCCAAATAAACCTGTTGGACTATAACCTGGTGTTGTGTGATTTTTCAATTTAAACAGATACATGTGAACACCACCTGCTTCAAGATCTCCGTCAAACCACTCACCATCCTGACTTAGAAATATATCGCTGTTCTTCCAGTGTCTCTGGGTCAGAATCCTGGAATTCCCTCCCTCACGGCATTTTGGGTCAACCCACAGCACATGGACAGCAGCGGTTCAAGAAGGCAGCTCACCCCCACCTTCTCAAGGGCAATAAACCCTGCCCCAGCCATCGACATCCACATTCTACAAATGAATAAATTCTTTAAAAAAAGATGAATTTACTCTGAATATATAAGTGGAGGCAGAGAGTCCATTCTTTTTATGATTGTTAAAGGAGCCGGGAAAGCTGCCTGATCCATTGTGGTAGCTCCACATGTACCTTAACAGCTTAAAACATCTGCAGGCTTATTGCTGATGAGATGATCACAACAATATTTAAAGTTTCAGTGGGGTGAGACAGTGAAAACCGAAACTTTTTTAAATAGCCTGCTGTTCTTTATAGGTTCGATTTATTTTTGACCCTTTTGCTTCATGTTCTGATTATTAATTTACTCATTTGTAATAATGGTTCAAAAAGACAAGTGGGATTTGTGACAAAGTTAAAAATCATACAACACCAGGTTATAGTCCAACAGATTTAATTGGAAGCACTAGCTTTTGCAGCACTGCTCCTTCATCAGGTGGTTGTGGAGTGCACGATTGTAAAACACAGAATTCATAGCAAAAGTTTACAGTGTGATGTAACTGAAATTATACATTGAAAAATACCTTGTTTGTTAAGTCTCTCATCTGTTAGAATGACTATGATAGTTTCACTTCTTTCATATGTAAATCGCACAACATTTTTTAAAAGTTACATTCTCAAGTAAACTTTAATGATTTGTGACGTAATTAAGAAGCTCCTCCCTCTTTGTGCAAAGTCACAGAATCCTTCAGCACGGAGATAGGCCCTTTGGCTCTAACTGGCCCATGCTGACCAAAATTCTGGATTAGTGGTGCTGGAAGAGCACAGCAGTTCCGGCAGCATCTGAGGATGTTGCCTGAACTGCTGTGCTCTTCCAGCACCACTAATCCAGAATCTGGTTTCCAGCATCAGCAGTCATTGTTTTTACCATGCTGACCAAAATGTCCATCCATTCTCGCCTCATTTCCCTGCACTTGGCCCATATCCTTCTAAACCTTTCCTATCCATGTATATGAAGTTCTATTCATTAACGGTTCTACCTGGACTTTTCAGTGTGTTCAGGAAAACATGGAGCCAAAGAGATTGCAGCCAAGCAGCACCTGAAAAGTAAAAAGCTAAAAAAATTAAAATCCTGAAAGTGGAGACAAGAGAGATCTGATTGATATGAATCCACTCTCCACCTACACTGGGCTACTATTTGATGGTTCCCTTGGCCACAGAAAAGAACCAAGTGACTGATCTCTAGCATTAGACGATTAAATTATGAAGAAAAAGAGTTTTTCAATCTTAAAGCAAAATCCACATTCAGTGAAGCCTCTGGGTTCCTTTCTGTGCTGTTTTGTCTGTTTGCTGTCTAAGCTAGATGCCAGGCTGGATGCTGAGTCCTGTACACGTCCAGTAAGACTTCCTCTTACCCAAACCCTGCTGATTTTGACATTCTGTTTGCTGTATTGATTGGAGCTTCACATTGACTGGACATGTTAAGTGCTAAATCTAATAGCATTGCTGGATTTGTTTTAACATTACATCAAGAGTGACAGAATTCATTGAATGTGAATATTGCTCTTTTTCTTGCGATATTCAGCAGCTAATTTTATTCTCCATCTGCCACTGTTCTGATCGTGTGCTTTTCATTTGCCTCATTAACTGTTTCATTGCAACCAATACACTGTGTTAATAGATGAAATTTTCATTCTTCTTTCATCATCTTGTTTTGAAGCCCAAGTCTCATTGAGGATGATCACAAATGAATCCTTTGCATTTTTGTGAAATATCTGGCAACTGCATTCTGGAGAATCGTTCCTTTCAGATTGGATTATGGATCAAAATACTTCCAGTTAACGCTGACCAATCATTCTCCAGTAGACTTCTGTGTTGTGTGTGTGAGGTTATTGAGAGTTGCAGGATGATAGAGTTACTACACAGATCGACCATGAGCTAATTGAATGGAGCAGCAGGCTCGAGGGATTGCACTGCTTCTTCTGTTGGCTTGTCCCATAGAAGTGGCACATTGAAACTGACCACATTCATCAGCTGGACTTGGCTGATGTTCATTCATCAGTTGATACAGAGCAACAGAATATTGTCCTTTTGTGTAACAGAGTCAAAGAGTGTGGTGCTGGAAAAGCATAGTCAGGTAGCATCTGAGGGGCAAGAGAATCGACATTTCAGGCAATAGCCGTACATTAGAAATCGTTTCCTGCTCCTCGGATGCCGCCTGAACTGCTGTGCTTTTCCAGCATCTCATACTCTACTCTGATCTCCAGCATCTGCAGTCCTCACTTTCGCCTCATTTTGTGGAACAGAGAAGTAGATGTATTGCGATTGAAAACGATTGCGAGAAAAGACCTTGCAAAATATGTCATACGCAGGGTATGAGGGACCAAAGAGAAATAGAAATAGCAATTGCTAGGATGAGTAATAGAGGTGAGGGTGAACTTCTTCACTCAGAGTGTTGTGAGCTGTGGATTTTTTTTTACTTTAGAGGGCTGTTGAGGTTGGGTCATTAAGAATATTCACAGCTGAGACAAAGATTTTTAAACAGGAAGGGAATCAAGGGTCAGAAAGTGGAGTCAAAGATGATCAGATCAGCAATGGTTTTATTGATTGGCAGGGCAGTTTTGATGGGCTGAATGGCCTCCTTCTGCTCCCATGTCTTATGGTAACCAGCCCAAAATTTTTGAAACATGCAGACATTTGAAAAGAATATTGAAGTGAATGAACCAAATTTAAACAACTAAACATAATTTTTCTGTCATGAACTGTGAATTTAAAAAGGGCTTGAAGGTTTGGTAGTGTGCCTAGTCACCAGTCGGGGGGGGGGGGGGGGGCATGCTTCATAATCTTTTATGGAAAGTACCACCTGTGGCAAAATTGGACATTTAAATTGAATATCAAGGAAATTGAGAGACACTTGATTGTTGCAAGTCCTGACGAAAGGATTGATTTTATTTTCTATTCACGTCAGCTTGATCCTTCCTCACAGGAGCTTAGTTCAGACTTTTGCAGTTACAGCATCCTCTCATGGGCCATTTTAACCCGTACTGTGTCAAAGGACAGAGTTACTATTGAAACCTATCACAAGAACCACCTTTAACTCCTGATTTGGAGGTGCCGCTGTTGGACTGGGGTGGACAAAGTTAAAAATCACACAGCACCAGGTTATAGTCCAACAAGTTTATTTGGAAGTGCTAGCTTTCGGAGCACTGCTCCTTCATCAGGTGGTTGTCAACTACTTGATGAAGGAGCAGTGCTCCAAAAGCTAGTGCTTCCAAATAAATCTATTGGACTATAACATGGTATTGTGAGATATTTAACTTTATCTTTAACTTACATGTCACACAGAGCAAGTGGTAAAAATGGATAAATCAGATAAATTTATGTCTCACTTATGGATTTTGCAGTACCCTTTTTTCTGCCAAAACATTATAGGTATCAACACAAACAAAAATAGAAATTACTGGAAAAGCTCAGCAGGTCTGGTACCATCTGTCAAGAGAAATCAGAGTTAATATTTCGGGTCACATTACCCTTCCTCAAAATTGATGGTAGCTTGGAAAATGTCAGTTAAATGGCAGAAGGTAGGTGGGGGGAGGGGGGGGAAGGGGTTAAGGAGGTAATGAGAGGTGGGGATAGAACCCAAAGATAGGGAAGAAGAGTCGGACAGACAGAGGAGTGGGTAATGATCTGGCTAGAGGGTGACTGGCTGTTAATGGGGACTCATGGTGGCTAACAATGGGTTTTGTGTAATTACAGACTGTGATTAAAAAGATGTGGTGTGGGTTGGAATCCATGTGTGATGACTCTGAGTTGGGGGCAGTCACTGAAGAATGTGATGTTTTTTGATGTTTGTATTTAAGCATGTGCGTGTGTCAGTGCACATATCTGTATTTAAGTGAGAGTGTTTGTGTGTGGGTGGAGAGTAGAAAGTGAGGACTGCAGATGCTGGAGATCAGAGTCGAGAGTGTGGTGCTGGAAAAGCACAGCTGGTCAGGTAGCATCCGAGGAGCAGGAGAATCCAGGAATATTCCTGATGAAGGGTTTATGCCCAAAATGTCGATTCTTCTGTTCCTCGGATGCTGCCTGACTTGCTGTGCTTTTCCAGCACCACACTCTCCATTGTGGGTGGGTGAGTCTGGCTGTTATTGTGTGTGTCTCTGTGTGGGTATTTGATGAGTCTGGGTGTTATTGTGTGTGTTGCTGTGTGTGTATTTGAGCATGTATGTGTGGCTATTATACGATACCAATCTGGCAGCTGAAAGGCAAAACTTTACTGAATACATATCAAAATAATTGTTAAATGTTTTTAACAATTTTCAGCAATAAATGAACATGAATATATGGATCAGAGGTTCGTACCCACTGCATTACCCATTGAGTGCCATCCAACAATATGTCAGTGCTGCTTCAGACACACTCCAGTAGAAAGCAATCAAAAGCAATGTTGTGAAAGTCATTGACAGAATCAGCTTTTGAAAGGACAAGAGGACTACACAGATCTAAGAGCTGTAGAGAAATTGTTTCCTAAGATGGAGTCCAACTGGTCAAAGGCTTCACCACCAATGGATGAATGGAGGAAAGAAGAGATTAAAGAAATGTTAATTCAGAAGACCCAAGAAGCTAGTGTTTACATGGATGTATTTGAGACATACGTGTATTTGAGAATATATGTGTGTGTCTGTGCATGTGAATGCATGTATGTGTGTGTGTGTGTGTGTGTATGAGTGAATTTCTGTTTGTATGTGTGTGTGTGTATGTGAATTTCTATTTGTGTGTGTCCGTGTGTGTCCATGTGTGTGTGAGTGAATTTGTATGTGTGTGTGTGCACGCACATATGTGTGTGTATGTGCGTGTGTATATGTGCATGTGTGGGTGTGTCTGCATGTATGTGTGCTTGTGTGCCTGCGTGTGTGTGGGTGTGCGTGTTCATGTATGCATGTTTGTGGGGTGGGTGTGTGAGGGTGCGTGTGTGCATGTGTGTCTCTGTGTATGCGTGTGTGTGTGTATGCGTGTGTGTGTGTGTATGTGTGTGTGATTTTCTCAAGGTTTGTAAATCATTGATTGGTTCTTTCTTTTTACTGGGAAACATTGTAGATTGGCTCCTTAAATATGAATTAACTACATTTTAATTGGAGAAAAATATAGTCTCACATTAAAAAGAGCTTGAACCTTCTTTGTAACAGACTAAGAAGGATGAAAAGCAATTTATCCCATCACACAGGTCGGAATAACACTTGCTGCATCTATTGACCTTGGCACATCATGATTGGATGGGTTATCCAGCTCCTCCTGCATTGAGGACACAAGGAATAAATACGAATCAAATTCTTGGAGGAAGAGGTTTGTAAACTGGTAGATTATATTCCTTTCAGTATGGAAACAGGCCCTTTGGCCCAACAAGTCCACACCGACCCTCTGAAGAGTCACCTAAACCAGACCCATTCCCTTACCCTATGTTTATTGCAGACTAATTCACCTAACACTGCGGGCAGTTTAGCATGGCCAATTCACCTGACTTGTACATCTTTTGGATTGCAGGAGGAAACCGGAGCACCTGGAGGAAACCCACGCAGACCCAGGGAGAATGTGCAAACTCCCCACAGACAGTCATCTGAGGCTGGAATTAAACCTGGGTCCCTGACGCTGTGAGGCAGCAGTGCTAACCACTGAGCCACCGTGATGCCCATGCTATGTCGCACTTGTCAAGGTGCTGTTAGCTTTGTTCCTGGAGGTGAAGGTAAGCAGCTAAAATTCACATCTCCTTTGCAGTAATGAGCATTCTCATGGTCACTATTTCACATTACAGCCTCCAGGCCCAGTAGCTCGCATGTGAAAATATCTTCTGTATGTCTGCCCCATCCAACTTCTCATATTAATGATGAGCTCTGTATTCCTCAGTCTTCTCTTTTCAAGAAAAGAAACAAGGATTTCAGTATCTGAAAGGCTGCTAGGATAAGAACACTCTGGATTTGCCTGTTTGACTCTTTGATCATTCGCTGTATGCTGTTTCCTCAGCCTGGTATTGGCAGTGTTCTGATGGAATGTATCGTTGGTATGTTAGCAGGGAGAGAGACTGAGAACAGAAAGCAGAGGATGACGCTGGTCTCAGGATTAAGATAGTCTGCTATAATGTAATGCAGTAGGAATCCGAATGGAGCTATTACCTTATTACCATTGTCCATTATTTTGTTAGTGCCAGTGGACGCAGCCTGCATTACACAATTTTGACAGGTTGGACGCTTGGTTGATTCGGTATCTGCATTGCAAATCCCTACTGATGAATGTACGCTTCCCCCTTGCAGTAAGACCACTACAACCAATCAGCAGGGCAGCACTGCATAGGGACAAGTCCCTTCAACTCTTCTAGAGGTTGTAGAGGGAGTAGAGACTGGGCCTGAGGACCCTCCACCAGTAGAGCGAGTACCATCGTAGCCTTATCTGCTGCTGACCTTCACCTTCATTTCTCCCCTGGGATAGTCTACTCTGAAGCAACAAAATAATGACTGTGACCTCGAGATTCCACACGGGTCCACGTTACCTTTATTACAGATTGGGAAGCATGCTTTGGGAACTCTGTGCTACATATTCCTGGAAACTAGGTTGCAGTCACCCTCCTGCACATACATTGGCCACAACAGGGAACTGCCTCTTAGGAGAAATCTCGCCCCTTTTGCTTTCAGAAACGATAAAACACAGGTAGAAGTTCCACCTTTCACAAACAGTACAGAAACCAGCAGAAATGGTGAACACTTCAGGTGGGGAGAAAAGGAGGACTGCAGATGCTGGAGATCAGAGTCGAGAGTGCGGTGCTGGGAAAGCACAGCAGGTCAGGCAGCATCCAAGGAGCAGGGGAATTGCCATTTTGGGCATCAACCCTTCATCAAGAATTTCCCAATGAAGGGTTTATGCCCAAAATGTCGATTCCCCTGCTCCTCGGATGCTGCCTGACCTGCTGTGCTTTTCCAGCGCCACACTCTCGACCCCCAACATTTCAGGTAAGCCTAGTTTCAGTCATTTCTTGTGGATCCTGCGAGTGGTGGGAGATTGATTGCTCCCTCATAATGGGAGGGAATCTGGTCTCTTGGATCTTGTGAGAGCAGGTTTCTCAATGATCCTGAGCTGGGATCTCAGTTCCTTTGGTATTGCTTCACCCCAGCCTTTTGTTGATGGCCACCAACTAGCAGGCACAATGTTCAGGTTAGGATTAGGGTTAGTGAGAGGGTTAGGAATAGGTTTAGGGTCAGAGTTAGAGTTGGCTTTTGGATTAGGGTTAAGGTTAAGGTTAGATTTAGAGTTGGGCTGGGGTTCAGTTTAGGGTCAGGGATAATGTTAGGGTTAGGATTAGCAGTAGGTTTAAGGTTCAAGTTAGAGTTAGGTTTAGGATTAGAGTTTGAGTTAGGGTTAGAGAATTAGGGTTAGTGTCAATGTTAGGTGTAATGTGTTGGAAGATGTGTATTTTCTTAATATATTCTAAAAATTCTTGCGAGAACAGGCGTTTCTGAATTAAGAAGGCAGAATCATAGACAAGAATTTTGATGAAACATTTGTCAGGTCTTATGTCAGCCATGTGCCTCTAGTGTGTGCCTGTAGATTCACAGTCGTTACTGTGTGGTGGTACTGATGGTTTTAAGGGTTCCCTTCTTAACATGAAACCAATGTTCCTCATGAAGAAAAATATGATCCCAATTGTCACTGGTTTACTTATAGAGTCAAAGCTGTGCATTTCTCTATGTCATTGCAATTTACTCATCATTATTAAATACACTGAAGATATTTGGCTGCGAGGTTTGTCACTAAGATTATTCAGGTACTGAGATTTAAGATTAGTATAAATTAGGCTCTCACTCAGAAACGTGGTGCCAAATTGTAATGAATTAATTCAGTGCTTTTCCTGATCACACACTAATACCTGTAGGAAGGCAGATTAGCATTCATGTTTATGGATGAAGTAATAAAAACGTCCTTAAACAGGAATAAACAGATGGATGCTATTCAGACCCTCCAGTCTGCATTGGCACTTCTGCAAATCCCTATAACCATCCCAGACCCCTGTGCTGTGGTTTCCTCAAATTCTAGAAGCTTCTGATGAAGGTAAGCTCCTTCAATCTCTGTGAAAGTGGAATCATAAGGGATGAGGATGATGTGCGAGAATGCAATTTTAATTCAGGTGCAAAGTGTAAGTCGACCATATTAATCTCCACTTGATAATGAAAGGGCAGCTCTTGTCGAATAGATCATACAAATGCCATTTAAATATTTTCCATGCACTAATTTTTTTAACCTTGGATTTTTTTTGTTTCTTTACAATTCCTGGCAGTGGAGTTTTGTCCATGAATAATTTCAGTTCCCTCCCTGTAAGGAGCAATCCAGGCCAAGATTCCTTCTCAAATACAGGGAAAGGAGCTTACTGTTATCTGTGTCCCTGGTAATAGGTTAAGGATTTTCCTATTCTTAAGTTTTAACCCATTCTGCAAATCGTTGGTAAACTTAATATAAATATATTTAAAAAACTTAAGTAACTAACATAATGAATTAAAATTCATTAAAGATGGTAGGACAGGTGATGTGTCAAGGCTGCAGCATATGGAGGCTTCTGGATCCCATTGTAATCCTGGAAGAACGTGTCTGCTGTAAGTGTTTGAAGTTTGAGCAGCTTTGGTTCAGACTTAATGATGTGATGACTGAACAATAGATATTATGATGCATCAGGGACAGATAATGTTCCTTGGATTCTTTGTACCAGCATGTAGCGACAGGATAGAGTCTTCTGATTTGGTCAGTAGTTACATATGTGACTTTGAATGAGACAGCTAAGGGGACTCACAAGGCAGGAACACAGTCTTTGCAAATGTCTAATAGGGTTGGAGTTCTCTTGGCCTCTTGATGAGAGTGGTGGCTGCAGAGTGGATGAGAAAACTGACCATCATCCTGTGGTACATGAATCCGTTAAAGTGGGGATAGCAACAATCAATATCATTCCAGTTAGGAAGAGTAAGGGGGATTAACACCACTGTCTGCAGCAAAGATTGAGGATCCTGGCACCAGTGGTACCTGCCAGAGCTCAGGACATCTACTCAAGGCTGGAGGGGTACTAACAAGGAGGGAGAGGATCACGTGGTTGTGCTCCAAGTGACAGCAGTAAGATAGGAAAGAGGATCTCCACAGAGAGTTTGAAGAGCTAGGCACTCAATTAGAAAGCAGAAACTCAATGTTTTTAATCTTGAGATTCTTTCCTAAAGCCCTGTGTGTATTGATATAGAACACGTAAAATGAGAAAGAAGTGGATTCCAGTTTGTGGGGCTCTGGCGTCAGTATTGGGGGGGGTGGTGTTGTACTGTTGGGGTGGTCTACTCCTGAACTGAACTGGAACCAGTGCTCATGCGAACCGCATGACAACAGGGAAGTAGAGAGAGTTTTAAACTAAAATGTGGGAGAAGAGATCAAATGTGGAAAGATGTGACAAAGTGAAGATGCAAGGTAAGAGGGAATGTGGGAAATGAGGGTCAGAGTCTGGCAGGAAGAGACCGAGGGATGAACATCCAGGAATGCACCAACAGTCAAAACTAGATCTTACAAAATAAGCAAGAAGGCATGGACTACTGAAGGCTCTGTATCTGAATGCATGTAGCATTCATAACAATATAAACACATTGACATTGCATATTGAAGTAAATCACTCATTCATTCATTGGTGGTCTCTTGCAGATGAGGATGACTATCTTGCACTCTCAGGGTGAGTCCATAGATGGCTGTACAGACTGATACGCTACCACACGCTCTGTTACACTTGGGGCAGAACATGGGCCATGGGAAGGGGGTGAGTGGGGCATTGGTGTGGCAGCGTACCCCTTCCACTGTTTTCATCTGGATTCTGCTTTACCCGACGGCAAGTCTCGAGGTGCTTGATGCCTTCCCGGATGCTCCTCCTCCACTTTGGACCTTCTTGGGCCAGTGATTCCCAAGTGTCTGTGGGAATGCCGCACTTTGCCAATGAGGCTGTCAGGGTATCCCTGAAGCACTTCCTCTTGTCCACCTGAGAGTAGAACACCTGCTTGGGGAGTCTCGTGTCAGTCATACGGACAACGTGCCCTGGCCATCGCAGCGGGTCACTCATTATTGAGATGTGGCTGCAGGATGACAAAGATTGAGTTGTGAATATTGAGGGGTTTTGATAATCAAGAAAAATAGGAAGCTAGGTAACGGTGGAGGAGTAGCAGTATAAAGTCTGTGCAGATCCTAACTTCTACACTATATCAAGTGCTAGTATCAGACTCAGTGATGATAGTGGGTTTTCTGCTGATGTTACAGCCCCTGAACAGCACAGGGAGCTCAGACTACACACAGCTGTCGTGGGAATGAGTAGGCAGCACCAAGTTACTCCTCTGCCAACAGCACAATCAATGCACACGCGTTCGTAACACAATGGGGACACTGAGCTTGATTTTCCAGGCTACCCAACAACTTTTAATAATTTCTTGGTATAGCAAAGTTTGAAATTAGTTTGATGTTCATCTTAAAGAGAAGTGTTTCAAGAAGAAAGGAGTCATCGCTCTCTTAAATTTCTCATTAAAAAATGTGACAAAATGAATTGAAAAAAATCTGCAGCCATTTTATACCAATGTCCTGGGGCTTGTTTCTCGCACCTTTGCAAAAGGCAGCTGCTAGTTGTCAATGTAAAAACAGACACGTTACAGGGAATAATCAATTGACTTCAAATAGACAGTAATGCAATTGTACTTTGGTGTCGCTTATATTAAACCATTGCCTGTGGCGAAAAGGTTTGAAAACACTCACCATGCCGATCAATTCTTGCAGTGTGATTGCAGTTTAACTTGTCACACTTAGATTTCTGGCCCAAGGTGAATGATGTCATAGAACAGGACTTCATTCACTTCAGCTTCCACCCCATAATATTGCTTTAAATGGAGAAAGTAAATTATTGCAGTTTTGTGAAACAACTTGTTTAATAGTACCTTGCCTATGATTAAGAGCTATTTTTGAATTTCTTTTCAATGACACTAGAAGTTTAACAGAAGGAAGATTTAATTAACTTGACGGAAGAGAAGCATGCCCCCTTGGTCAATTAGAAACAGGAACTTTCTAACCAGTCAGCAGTGTTTCCTTTGACTGTGGAATTAATCTATACACAAAGTAACTGCAGCTCCGTCCCAGTAATCAATGATTGACTTTGAAGAGCCTGTTTTAATGACAAACCTCCCGAAGAGAACAAAAAATGTCGTTTTCCTATCTTTTTAATAGCCCAGCTTGTAGAATGTAACTGTTTTTAGGTAATAGGCTTAATTTTATTCCTCAGAGTAATTTTGGACATCATGGCAAAAGCTTCTACAGATATTTAAGAAGTGTAAAGAGTAACTAAAGTTATTGCTGATCCTCGAGAGAGACAATGGAGAGTTAATGGCAGATAATGAGGAAATAACAGAAGAAATGAACAAATTAAAACAGAAAGGATGGAGAAATATAACAGGCAGTTTGGAAGGAAAGTCTAATTGGGCTTGAAACATTAACTGTGCTTTCTCTCTCCACTGGTGCTGCTAGACTGACTGAGTTTCTCCAGCAGTTTCTATTTTGACGATAGAAGTAAGGACGTTATGCTTCAGTTATACCGGGGATTTGTTGAGGCCACATTTTGAATATTGTGTACAGTTTTTTGTCTCCTTGTTTAAGGAAGGTTGTAAATGTGATGCAGGGGGTTCAGAGGAGGTTTACTGGATTGATACTGGGAGTCTGTAGCCTGTCTGATCAGAATAGGTCACCGTTTTGAGACAAGCATAAGGAAAGTTTAGTTTTTCTGTTAGTCAGTGGAGATGGAGTCGGAAATAACTCTACAGAGACTGGAATCCCATCACTGACTCACCCTTTATTTACACGGGGAGAGTCCTGGACACTGACCCAGCTCCCTCAGAGGCAGCTGTCAGAGTGAACAGAACCTCTGGCAGTCCTGTTTATATCTGTCAACCAGGGCTCCCTGATTAGACCAGATTAACATCCCCTATCAGGGAACTCATATTCTATAAGGTCCACCAGGGTGACCTCATTACAATCACTACAGAGTCAATGAATGTTTTAAGATGGAGATCAACAAGTGTTTGGCTGACAAGGATTCAAGGATTATTGGCTCAGATGTCAAACTGGAATTTGAAACACAGTCGAATCCGAATGGCTGCCTTCAGCTCTAATCTGTGTGTTTGCAGCCCTCAATATCAATATAGGGGACCCCTTAACTGGGGTCCCCATGCAGGAAACTAGAATGGTGAACTCCCTCAGAGCTGCTTGAAGGAAGAGCTCTCATTTAATATCTGAGTGTGGGATCTGGTATCATGAAAGAGATACCCACTGACAACTACCGCCATGCTGTTGCTGCCAATCTCCCTTCCTCACTTCCCTTTGACCTTTCTCCACTCCATGATCCTCCTCCCTCAATCACTCACCACGGTCAAAATCACCTTGGTGACCCTGAGCTGAAGGTAGGTGCATTATCATCGACATTGGGGTGTCACGGTGGCTCAGTGGTTAGCACTGCTGCCTCACAGCACCAGGGATACAGGTTCAATTCCAGCCTCGGGAGACTGTCTGCGTGGAGTGGCATATTCTCCCTCTGTCTGCGTGGGTTTCCTCCGGGTGCTCCAGTTTCTTCCCATAGTCCAAAGATGTGCAGGTTGATGGAATTGGCCATGGGAAATTGTCCCATAGTGTTCAGGGATGTGTAGGGTGGCCAGATTGGCCACAACAAATGCAGGGTTACAGGGTTAGGGTAGAGAGAATGGTTCTGGGTAATACTCACATCAGAGGGTTGGTGTGGACTCAATGGTCAAATGGCCTGCTTCCACATTGTAGGGATTCTATGATTCTACGACACTGCTGAGTAATAAAAGGCTACCTGTCACTGCTTGGCAGCTGCTATTGGGTAGAACTTGAGTCTCCAGGGTCCACGATCCCAGCACAACTCTCAGTTAGTAACTCACATTCCTGAGAGGAGCTTCTCCATGCAGACGAATTCTCCTCCAGCTGATAGGCCTGTCACCTTGATAAGATGCTGCCCTCATAGTTTGTAGCTGAGATTACATTGACTGACGAAGGATGAAAGACTTTCTTTTCATGACCAAGGATGTTATGAAGCACTGTAAAACTAACACAGTCCTTTTGAAATGTAGCGACTGTTATAATATACAAAACAGCAGTTTGTGCCCAGTGAACTCCCACAATACTACACTGAGATAATGAGCAGATAATCGATGTTTTGTGATTTAGATTGAGGAATTACTAATGGTACCAGGACATGGGGTTAACACATCTCTGTTCTTTCATGCACCCACCTGAATTCACAAAATGGAATCTTGGTATCACATCACACGTAAGAGGCCGCACTCTCGACAGTGCTGCACTCCCTCGGTATTCCCGCACTCCCTCAGTACGGCACTCCCTCAGTATGGCACTGCCTCAATACAGCACTCCCTCAGTACTCCACAGTCCCTCAGTACTCCGCACTCCCCCAATACTCTGCACTCCCTCAATACTCCACACTGCCTCAGTGCTGCACTCCCTTAGTACTCCGCACTCCCCCAGTACTCCTGCACTCGCTCAGTACTCCACACTCTCTCAGTACTCGTACTCCCTAAGAACTCCGTGTCAGTGCAACACTCCCTCAGTACATCCGCACTGCCTCAGTACTCCACACTCCCTCAATGTGGCACTCCCTCAGTACTCCGCACTCCCTCAGTACTCCGCAGTCCCTCAGTACTCTGCACTGCCTCAGTACTCTGCACTGGCTCACTACTTCGCATTGCCTCAGTGCAGCACTCCCTCAGTATTCCACACTCCCTCTGTACTCTGCACTCCCTCAGTATTCCGCACTCCCTCCGTACTCTGCACTCCCTCAGTATTCCGCACTCCCTC
>NC_057732.1:54197239-54198591 GCF_004010195.1 Chiloscyllium plagiosum
GCACTCCCTCTGTACTCCGCACTCCCTCTGTACTTCACACTCCCTCAGTACTCCGCACTCCCTCTGTACTCCGCACTCCCTCTGTACTCCGCACTCCCTCTGTACTCCGCACTCCCTCCACACTCCGCACTCCCTCAGTACCCCGTACTCCCTCCGTACTCTGCACTACCTCTGTACTCCGCACTCCCTCAGTACTCCACACTGCCTCAGTGCTGTGCTGGATTATCAGCCATGGTTATGTATTTTGGATGTGACTCAGAGATGGGCTAGTGCTATCAATTGACCCTCGGCTGATATGACACACTAAAATGTTCAGCACATGACCACTCCATGCTCTGTCCATAATTATGTTGTTCCTTATATATTGACTGGTATTTGCTTCAATCAATATCAATGTGTGGCTCTACTTGAATTAATGTAACAGATTGGGATGTTTCCCTCAGCACGCTTCTGAAGAACATTTCTAATTTATTCCTCTGGGATAACCTTAAAGTAAGATACAACAAATGATAAAAGTCATCATAAATTCCGCACGCAATGATTATTTCTGATCCAAATGGAATTGTATGTCCTTTTAAAAAGCACAAGCTTTTAAAATGTTGGATTAGACTCTATAACAGCGATACGTAGAGGGACAGGTAGTGTTGAGGAAGTGGGAAGATTGCAGAAGGACTTGGACAGGTGAGGGGAGTGGACAATGAAGTGGCAGGCAGAACACAATGTGGGAAAGTGTGAAATTATGTGCTTTGCCCAGAAGAATAGAGGCATAGACTATTTTCTAAATAGGGGAAAGTTTTGGAAATCTGAAGCACAAAGGGACTTGCAATTCCTAGTTCAGGATTCTCTTAAGGTTAATATTCAGGTTCAGTTGACAATCCAGAAGATAAATGCAAGGTTAGCATTCATTTCAAGAAAGCTAGAATACAAGAGCTGCGGTGTACCCCTTAGTAAGACTCGGGTCAGACCCGCATTTGGAATATATTGAGCAGTTTTGAGCTCCATTTTCAGAAGGCTTTGTAGGGTATTCCGGGATTGGAGGGGGTCCCGAGGACGTTTACAAGAATAATCCCAGGGATGGAGGGTTTGTCATATAAGGAGAGGTTGAGGACTCTGGGTCTGTACTTGATTGAGTTTAGAAGTATGAAGGGGGGATCTGATTGAAACTTATTGACTACTGAGAGACCTGGGTACAGTGGGTGTGGGAAAGGTGTTTTGACGATAAGAGAGACAAGGATCCGAGGGCAGGGATGAAGGGTGAAGGAAGACCCTAGGGAACAGAGATGGGGAGGAATTTCTTCAGCCAGAGGTGGTGAATCTATGGAACTCATTGCTGCAGAGAGCTGTGGAGGCCG